>NW_007141415.1:0-5961 GCF_000164805.1 Carlito syrichta | reverse complement strand
TACTTAACAGCATGAAGGACTGACTAGTGATGCTAGATTTGACTATCTCATACAATTCTCTGTTTATTCCTCCAAATATACAAGGCTGGATTAGGATGAACTTGAAATTTCAGTTCATTCCAGGCTCCTTCCAATGATTATCTCCAAAGTAGGAAGACCGAGGTCACATTCCCTGGGTAGTGCTCTGAGCTTAAATCCCCATCATCTTGCTCCTGGGCTTCAGGGGTAACTCTCCTGGAGCTTGGCTTTATGAAGAGCAGGTGAGGGGACAGTCCAGGGGAAAGGTCAGGTCAGTGAGCCCTCTCCCCCAAGTGAAGGAAGCTGCTGTTTGGTTCATGTTCTTGCTGAACACTATCAATGGCACTTTCCACTTTGACTCTTTAGTAGTGAATGGGGACATCACCTAGACCCAGATATCCGCATCCCATACTCAAATCCAGGAGAGTCTCCCTCTCCTGCCAAGCCTCTGCCTATGTGCCTGAAGAGATATCTTGAATCTCCATAAAACTTAAACACAGATTTGAACCTTTATACATCACATCTTTGTCTTGGTCCAGGGGATACAAGTCTAGTTCAGCAGCAGAATTGGACCCAAATACATCAACATCAGTAGACTACAGCCTGGGGAAATCAGACATATTACCGATGCACAACTCTTGGTGGTCAGACAACAGTGATGCAGCCTGTGCACCTTCCTGCTTCTGCTTTTCTAGATGCCTGAATTTCAAGTAAACTTAAAATCAAACGCCCTGCCAAGGTATAGTGTCACAACATTGCAGATCTGCCAACAGGGCTGCCTAACAGAGGATTCAGGGAAGGACATTGCTCACATACCCAGGGATGCTATGCTAAGCCCGGAGCCTGTGGCCAGGGTGAAAATCTGAGAGACAAGGTTCATAGGAGTAAGCAGAGGTACAGTAAAGGAGGGAAGGGCTGAGGGTAGCAACAGTGTCAGCTAATTTCATCCTGAAAAATGACGTGTAAATAAATCCAGAACTACATTGCTGTGAACCTCTTTCCTGGTACAAAGAGAAGGCCGCTGGAGACAGGGTTGACACAATGTCCCCACTGGTATCTAAGTGGAGAACAAACATGAACATTCTTAAATACTAAAGCTAAGGAAGTAGCTCATTCAGTTGAATGCAATTCTGATCAGCAAACACAACAGGCAAACAAAACTTTATCATCAAGGAAAGGTTCTTATTTGATGCAAACAAACTGAGGATGAAGTTGAGTCCTTTTTCCTCACCAGAGAGCCAGAACAACAGGAGGAGAAGGTTTTGACCCTATGCTCACAAGTTTCCTCCTGAGGTTGATCCTGCTCAGAGAGGCTTGAGATGGACTCTTGGGCACAGCTTCCTCGGTAAGGAGGGATAAAGCTAGGCTCCAGTCTCAGAACACAGAGCACAGAGCAGGTCTCCTCACAATCTACTCCCAGGAGATCCAGGTCACAGCCTTAGGGTTATCTCTGTTGATAACAGGACACTATCACTCTTACTTTCCCATTATTTCTAAGACATGGTACTATATATTTTTTTAAGTTGTGCTATTTGTTTCCCATCCAGAGGCAAGTCTTTATCAAAGTCACTTTAGGACTTTTGATTTTGTGATAGACAAAATGAAAAAAGAGTAAATTTATCATAAATAATAAAATAAGCTTCATAAACTGAATCTGTACAGCAATGGTACCAACTGAAGAGTTTGAAAGGATACTTAGTATGTAAAAAGACACATTTCTTTCAAAGAAGGACAATTAGGGTTACATGACTTTTTTAGATGGCTATTAAACAATAATTTTTAAAAGGTAAATGACAACTGCAAATAAGCTGCCACAAATATAACTTTATACTCAAAAAATTATTTTCAAGTATCACGTTGACATAGTCTCAGATTAAAACAAATGAAATACAAAAATATGGGTTTATTAGCAGAATCACTGAGTGGAAAATTTCTCAAAGCTGTGCTTGAGACAAAATAACATTTCCCACATATGGAAAGCTTGAGTTTTCTTCAGACTTTAAGAAAAAAAGTTTTCTCTTCTCTCCTTTCTACTTCACGATGTCTGGGTAATGGACATGATAGCAACGATTGTGAAGAAGGAGGAAAACAGTCTTGGGGGTCGTGGTACCTCCACCCCACCAGAGTGACCTAGTGGATCAGAGTCACCACCAAGGGCACTGCCTACCTCTGAACTGCTATATCACATACAGAGAAAGATTGTCATATTTAACCAAACGTATGTTCAGATTTCTTTCTAACATCCAATTTTATTGTCCCCTAATTCCCCTTCGTTTTTGAAATCATATTTTTTCATTATCTTTTTAAAAGTATACTCCATTGGGAAACCAGAATCAGGTTGTGTGTTTTTAAATGGGTCTAACCACCTTGTATGGGTTTTGGCCTTTTCTCCTCATATCACTTGGACTCTCAAGATCATCAGATGGGTCAGTTACATGAAGACTAAAGATGACCTGGGCATTATTTAACTCCCCATCTTGCTACTTACACCTTGTTTTCTTCCACTGCATCCTTGTAGACTCAATGATCCATTTATTAGTGATTTTATGTGACAAATCAAGTGTCTTATGTTTATTAATTTGAGGTTTCCAGTCTGCTTGATTTTATTATTAAATTTGCCATATAACTGTCAGTTTTAGCAGAAATAACACTTTTAAATTTTTATTGCATTTGCCACAGAATTCCTTACCTTGAACTAGGCAACCCTCTTATATATACTTTACATCATTAGACTTCAGCAAAATTTTGTTGTTTTGTTACTTCAAACATTCTTCTATGTCTGCCATACTGTGTTATGACATGGCTCGTTATTAGGTGTGATACAACATTGAGCTCTGATTTAATTAGAATCTATTGAAAGCATAAATTATCAATGTATTCACAAAAAAATACATAATTTAGATTCATTTTCAGGTAATGACTGTGTCATGTAAAAATTAATGCATTTTCTAATTCTTCAAAACATTTTCTTATGACAAAATAGTCACTTCCAAAATTTTACTTAGAGTAAATACTTTTAAATTCCATGAAATTTAGGAATGAAAAGAATGTCAAATATTTCCTGTGGTACATGGAGCAAACTTTTTGTTCTACATCTTTGAATTTCTGTTGTTTATTTTCATACCTCACCATAGGAGTTGAAGGAACTTTCTTTTTATAGGTAAAATGTAAATGAGGCCAATTGAAGTCTTTTTGCCTTAGGATCTTATGGTTGCCATGGGTTATAAAATCTATTTGAATTAAACAATTAAAATTAAACAATTTAGCCAGGCTCGGTGGCTCAGCCTGTAATCCCGCGCCTTTGGGAGGCTGAGGTGAGTGGATTACCTCAGCCCGCGGGTTCGAGACCCGCCTGGGCAGTGAGACCTCATCTTTACAATAAATCAAAAAATCAGCCGGGCGTGGTAGCGCATGCCTGTAATTCCGGCTACTCAGAAGGCTGAGGCGAAAGGATAGCCGGAGGCCAGCAGGTCAAGGCTGCGGTGGCCGGGAGCGGTCACTGCACTCCAGTCTGGGTGACAGAGTGAGACTCCAACTCAAAAAAAAAAAAAATTAAACAATTTTACCCATTATTATTAGCTATACTACCCTTAAAATCTATAGAATGCTTTCTCCAACATGACACTGGAGGGGCAGTTTAGTGTAAGCACAGGAGATAGGAAGGTAGGGAAGTGGGGAAATCACAATTGACCAATATTACCAAGCATTATCTTGTATAAAATAACCCCAAACTCGTAATTTTCAACACAGATTTCACTGAGTTTCCATGAATCTTCATCCATGGCCTGGATGTTCTGCTTACTAAATTCACCCGACAATTGTAGGCAAGGCAGGGAGGATGGAGATGAACATAAATTCACTCTCTCTTCATCATAATTGGTTACTCAAGGCAACTTGGACATCTGAATTTTTCTACTGTTGATGCCACTCCCATGCTGATGATGCCTTAACATGAGAAACCAAAGATGCCACTGAGGCTGTCATGGGACAGAGTTCTTAGCAGAAATCTCAACCTCCCACCCTGAGTTCTTCAATAGCGTCCTCTTCTGTAGACTCAGAGAACATGCTGGGCCATTCCCCAAACAATTGGCTCATGTGGGCAACTTGGCCACCCAGCAAGGAGGTTTCTATTCGGAGTTGTATCACTGTCGGAGGAGCATATGTATCTTGTGTACAATAATCAACTTCAACATCCTCAGCCTCCAACTTGCTGCTTTCAGTGTGAAATCAGTGTCTGGCCTACTGCCACTGAACCTCTCTGGGATCCCAGAGGACAAATTGGAAACCAAACAGATGAGAAGCTGTGGAGACTGGTCTGGTTTCTGCAGGTACCAATACAAATAAGTATTTCCATCACTATATAAAAGACTCTGATTAGACCTGCAGGAAATGGAGGCAGACTCCCCATGGGTGACAAGCACAGAGAGTGGCATCTGGGCCAACACAATATCCCCACTGGATCCTAAAATGAGAGAGAAGTTCAAGCTTACATATGAATATTATGAACAACTTTCATTGTTTGTATGACAATAATTTATGGTTAATTGTTTTGAAATTTTTTATTTATATCAATAATAAACTTTCTAAAATGAACCAAATATTTACAATGCACAAAAGACCTTTATATTCTTCAATACCTTAATCAGAGCCCTGGTCATTGTTCCTTTTCAGGATTCCCCACTCTCAAGGACAAAATATAAATTCCCTTGCCTGAGCATAGGCCATAGCCTTCTAACAGATGGTTGAGATAAACATGGGAGGGAATGGGATCCTAGAGGTCACCTTCCCATGGATTCTCCTTCCACATCTCCCCTTGATGCTTACCAGAGACCCAGGGCATCAGCAATCCCAGGAGCTGAGTAGGAAATCTCATTCTGAGAATTGAATCAAGTAGTCTTGATCAGTCAAAGCAAGGTCAGATCTGAATTTTATCTCACACTCATAAGGGCAGGTCCCTCCCTAGGGACACTATGCAAATTCCCTGGTGAGTGCAGTGCTGTGGGGAAAGTTAGTGTTAGGAGGGTGTGTCTTCTGTGTACAGTATGATAGAAAAGATTTCTCTGGGGAACTGAACAATGGGTACACACGGACAAAGAGAGTGAAAAAAAATCGACATTGGAGACAACAAAGAGTGGAAGAATGGGAAAGTGGTGAGAAATAAAAAACTACCTGGAGCACACAATGATAATATTCATGTGATGGATACCTTAAAACCCGTACTTCACCTCTATGCACTATATCTATGTAACCTCACTTGTACCTGTACAACCATCAAAATAAAAAATGATGAAATAATATGCCTCTTACAAAGAAATATACAGGTAATGTCTTGTTTGCCTATACTATGGGAAAGAAGGATCTGCCTGTGAAAATTTGGATCTTGGGCAGGGCACATTATTCAGGACATGCCACTCTAAGAAAACATAAAGACCTTGACAATATGACAATTTGGAAATTTTTGTTTAGGACGAACCTCTGGAAGGTGAGCACCATCCTGCTTGGCTCTGTCCTAGCCTGTCTAAAGAAAGAAAATGCTCCATCCTCACAAGCACTGCTGCGCAGAGGGCCTGCAAATATAAAATGATCTGGTGACAGTTTCCAGGCTATCAGGACAACTGTTCAAGAATGTTTGATGCAGGTGTTAGAAGATGCCTTTCCCTGGGACCTGGTGAGTTAGCTCTACAAGAGCATTCTGTCAAAGAGCTTCACAAGGAGAATGGCATATATCTCTTACATATGGAAAGTCAATAGCCCAGTTTAAGCAAGAGGAAAAAAGGAAAGAATTTTATGCCTTGGGCAGTGAATCTAAATTCCTGGAGAACAGTTGTTGAATCTGGTATAAATCCCATCATAATTACCTCACATATAACAGATTAACTGCAGAGATCTCTTAAGGAAGAGTTTTCACTAGGATAATAATATAGAATGAACAATAAATAATTT
>NW_007141414.1:0-1273 GCF_000164805.1 Carlito syrichta | reverse complement strand
AATATATAAATAAATACATAAATATAAATAAACAAATTATATTAATCGGGTATTCCAGGAAAACTAGGTGTTCAAAAATTATTTATATAAGGCAAAAATAAAAGAGAGAAGAATTTTTATTCTATGGAAAATTAAAGCAAATATTTGCGAGTCAATGGTAGTCCCCTGAAGCCTGAAAAACACCTTCTGTTTCTGACTTGATGCTAAAGTATGACATTTCAGTAAAAGTAATTTATCTTGGGTTCAAACAAAAAGACATAGAATGGCAAAATGGATAAAATATCACCAGTCAACAATATACTGCCTTCAAGACACCCATCTCACTAGAAAGGACACAGACAGACTCAAAGTAAGAGAATGGGAAACAAATTTTCAGGCAAATGGAACACAAAAGAAAGGAGTTGTGATCCTAATTTCAGATAAAATACCATTTAAGCTAACAAAAATCTAAAAAGATACAAAAGGCCACTACATAATGATGAAAGGTTCGCTTCATCAACAAGAAATATCTATCCTAAACAAATACGCACCCAACATAGGAGTGCTAACTTTCATAAAGCAGCTTCTAGGAAAACTAAAGAAAGATATTGATTCTAACACCATCATAACTGGGGACTTTAATACCCCACTCACAACCCAAGACAGATCATCAGGACAAAAAATCAGCAATGAGATCTGAAACCTCAATGTGACTCTTGACCAATGGACTTAAATTGATACCTACAGAACATACCACCCTATGATTACAGAATATACATTCTACTCATCACTGCATGGAATGTACTCTAAGATCGATCACATACTTGGCCATAAATCAAGCATAAAGAAATTTCAAAAATTGAAATTTTGTCATGCACTTCTCAGACCACAGTGGAATAAAAATAAACATCAACACCAACAAGGTTCCCTCCAAACCCACAGAGACATGGACTAAACAACATGATGCTAAACAACTCCTGGGTCAAATATGAAATCAAAACAGAGAGTAAAAGATACCTGGAAACAATGAAAATGAAGAGACATCTTACCAAAATCTCTGGGACACCATGAAAGCTGTAGTAAGAGGGGAATTCATATCCCTACAAATGCACATGAAGAAAATGGAAGGATCCCAAATCAACAACCTAACAAATCACCTTATGAAGCTGGAAAAGCATGAACACCAAAACCCTAAATGCAGCAGAGACCCCAGATCACCAAAATAAAAGCCCAAATCCAGGACATAGAGACAAAAGATAATACAAAAAAATCAATGAAACAAAAGCTGGTTCTT
>NW_007141413.1:0-412 GCF_000164805.1 Carlito syrichta | reverse complement strand
TAAATGTCTTGTAGAATTCTGCTGAAAGCCATCTGGACCAGGACTTTTTTTTGTAGGTAGTTTTCTTATTATATAGTCGATTTCCTTGATTGTTATTGGTCTATTTAGGGTCTCAATTTCTTTGAGTTCCAACCCAGGTAGATTGTGTGATGTCAGAAAGTCCTCCATTTCCTTAAGGTTTTCAAGTTTGTTTCCATACAAGTGTATGTAGTAGTCTCTAATGATCTTTTGTATTTCTTCAGGGTCAGATGTGACTTCATCTTTTGTGTTTCTGATTGTGCTTATTTGGTTTTTTTTCTCGTTTTTTCTTGGTCAGTCTAGCTAGGGGACCATCAATCTTATTTATCCTTTCGAAGAACCATCTTTTTGGTGCATTGATTTTTTTTTATTATCTTTTTTGTCTTCTATGCCC
>NW_007141412.1:0-685 GCF_000164805.1 Carlito syrichta | reverse complement strand
ATTGTTATTGGTCTATTTAGGGTCTCAATTTCTTTGAGTTCAACCCAGGTAGATTGTGTGATGTCAGAAAGTCCTCCATTTCCTTAAGGTTTTCAAGTTTGTTTCCATACAAGTGTATGTAGTAATCTCTAATGATCTTTTGTATTTCTTCAGGGTCAGATGTGACTTCATCTTTTGTGTTTCTGATTGTGCTTATTTGGTTTTTTTTCTCGTTTTTTCTTGGTCAGTCTAGCTAGGGGACCATCAATCTTATTTATCCTTTCAAAGAACCATCTTTTTGTTTCATTGATTTTTTTTTATTATCTTTTTGTCTTCTATGTCCTGGATTTGGGCTTTTATTTTGGTGATCTGGATTCTGCTGCTGAAATTACGGTTTTTGTGGTCTTGCTTTTCCAGCTTCCTTAGGTGGCTTGTTGGGCTGTTAATTTGTGTTCCTTCCATTTTCTTCATGTGTGTTTGTAGGGATATAAATTCCCCTCTTACTACAGCTTTCAAGGTGTCCCAGAGATTTTGGTAAGATATTTCTTCATTTTCATTTGTTTCCAGGTATCTTTTGACTCTGTTTTGATTTCATCATTGACCCAGGAGTTGTTTAGCATCATGCTGTTTAGTGTCCATGTCTTTATAGGTTTTGGGGGGACCTTGTTGGTGTCAATGTTTATTTTTATTCCACTGTGGTCCAAGA
>NW_007141411.1:0-767 GCF_000164805.1 Carlito syrichta | reverse complement strand
CAGATTTTCATCAGCTATGACCTTAGTAACTTGTCAATTTCTACTGTTTCATGATCAGGAGATGCTTTATGACCACAAATCTTTAAATATTTACCAAAGCTATAATCTTATACCTAGACAACCTTAAAGACTCTGCCAAAAGGCTTCTGGATGTGAAAAAATGAATTCAGTTTTAGGACACAAAATCAACATACAAAAATCAGCAGCATTTCTACACACCGATAACCATGAAGCTGAAAACCAATCAAGAAATCAATCCCATTAAAAATAACAGCAAAAAATAATACCTAAGAATATATTTAATCCAAAGAGTGAAAGGTCTGTGCAAGAAAAGCTATAAGACACTGATGAAAGAAACTGTAGAAGACACAAATAAAAACATCTCATGCTCATTGATCAGAAAAATAAATGTTGTCAAAATACTCTCCAAAGCAGTCTACAGATTTAATGCAATTCCTATCAAAATGCCAATGGCATTTTTTATTTTATTTTTAATTTTTATTTTTTAAAATTATTTATTTATTTTTTATTATGAAGTTGTGGGGTACAGTTAAGGGTTAGGTATACAATTGCGTTTCATTCAGGCACCCTGTTGGTATGGGGTGTTTCCCCATTCCCAGATAGATATTTGCTACTTTTAATCCAATCTCCCTCCCTCCCCCATATTTTCCCAGTACTGTCAGTCATTTTCGTATAGTATTGCATTGGATGTTTAAGGTCCATTATATGATTGAGAACATGTGATACTCGGATCTTTGTTTCTGTGA
>NW_007141410.1:0-921 GCF_000164805.1 Carlito syrichta | reverse complement strand
AGCAATATAGTGAGGCTCCTACCTCTAAATTATTTTTTTTAAATGAGTCAGGCATAGTGCTGGGTGTTTTCTACTCCCAACTACTTGAAGGACTGAAGCAGGAGGATCATTTGAGCCCTAAAATTCAAAAAGCTACAGTAAGCTATGATTGTCCCACTGCATTCCTGCCTGGATAATAATAATAATAATAATAATAATAATAATAATAGATAAATGAAAATAAATTAAAATTAAAAAAACAGATATTGGCAAGGATGGAGAGAAGAGGGAAGTTTTATAAGCTCTTGGTGGGAATGTAAATTACTACAGTCTCTGTGGAAAACAGCATGGATATTTATTAAAGAACTGAACTTGATCCAGTGATTCCACTATGGGTATATGCCTAAAGGGGAAAAAAGTATTATATCAACAAGATACCTGCACTTGTATGTTTGTCACAGAACTATTCACAACAGCAAAAATAAGAATAAACCTGTGTTCATCAATGGATGACTGAGTAAAGAAAATGCCATACATGTGTGTGTGTGTGTGTGTGTGTGTGTGTGTGTGTGTGTGTACATGCACACAGACCATCATATACTATTCAGTCATAAAACTAATGAAGTAATGTATTTTGCAGCAACATGAATAAAAACTGAAGCCATTATCTTAAGTGAAATAATTCAGACACAGAAAGTCAAATATTGTATGTTCTCATCTGTACGTGGGAGACAAGGTACAAACATAGACACAGAATGTAGAATAATAGACATTGAAGACTTGGAAGGGTGGGAGTGTGGAAGAGGGGTGAGAAATTACCTAACGGATATGATGTGCACTGTTTGACTGATGGTTACACTAAAAGACTAGACTTTACAAAGCACACAAATTAATCCATGTAAATATATCCTTTAAATATGTACAAATAAACATGATATTTAA
>NW_007141409.1:0-2372 GCF_000164805.1 Carlito syrichta | reverse complement strand
TGTATTTTCAAATGTTCAAAAGATAGCAGAACACACAAAATATTTATTTTCATTTCATCATCTCAACAAGTGATTTAAATACAGATCATTTATGTGAATGCTATACAAATAATACATAAGGAGATTTAAAAATTGCTCATACTCAATGATCAACGAACACTAAGTAAAGCCAGAATGTGATACCACTGTATACTCACTAGAAAGGTTACAATTTAAAAGTCTTTTGGTGAGAATACGAAGCAAGGGAAACATTCATACATTGCTGGGGGACTGTAATTTTGAAAAACTGTTTGATGTTATCTAACTGTAAATATATGCACCATATCACTCAGTAATTTCCCCTCTAGGTAAAAGTTATACCCAAACCAGTCTATATTATCAGTGGAGTCTGTTGTAAGAGATTAGATTGTAGACATAGTTAAAGATAGAGATGGCAGTATTTTATGATTAATGTGATATAAGGAAAGAGAAATGAACAAAATATCTTTCCAAGATTTGGGTCTTGAACAACTGGATAGCTAGTGTGTTCTGCTGAGCTAGTGAAGAGGCTAGGTTGAGTAGATCTGAGAGTGGAAAAGACAAGTTGACTTCAAGATATCTATTAGACATTCAAGTAGAGGTGATCAGTAGGCTGCTAGATAGTAAGTCTGAGGTTCAGAAGTAAGGGCTGGGCTGGAGATGGACATTTGGAGCTGCTGGCATACAGATTATATTTAAAGTTATGCTAGCTTAGGTCATCAAGGAAGCGAGTTGCAATTAGAGACAAATAGTGATCAAGCAATGACTAATTAGAATTATAGTAGATGTGAATGTTACAAAAAATGAAAATGTAAATTGATAAGCAATACATCTCAGTAACCTTCCAACTACTATTTTGAATCCCCTTCCCAGCATCCATAGATCTCTTTCTCCAGTCTTCCATTCACTGGGTGCTACCATAACACTCTTTTACTTTTATTTTTATTTTTAGTTGGAGTCATGCTCTATCACTCAGACTGGAATGTAGGGACACACTCACGGCCAACACAGCTTTGAACTGCTGGACTCAGGAGAACCTTCTGCCTCAGCCTTCCAAGTACTGAAAATACAGGTGTGCACCACCACACCCGGCTAATTTTTTGATTTACAGTAGAGACAAAGTCTCACCAAGTTGTCCAGGTTGGTCTCAAACCCCTGGGCTCAGGCAATAACCCCACCTTTGCCTCCCAAGTACTGGAATTGCAAGTGTAAGCTACCACACCCAGCTCAGAACATTCTTTGGCTACCTAAATTCCTCAATTTATCTTTCTCATCCTTTTGTTTTCCCCCAAGCCTGCTTTATCAAAAGTGCTCAAATTTTCTGTCCAAATTACTCACAAATCTCTAGTGTTTTAATAAATACTAGTTCAAGGTGCTTAAGATGAGCTTCATCAATGTGTCTATGAATTTCTATCTGAAAAAAAAATCTGTGAAAGTTGTGTGCTTTCATATATGTCCATAATTTATATAATAAAAATAAATGGGCTGGGTGAGGTAGCTCAAGCCTGTAATCCCACTACTTTGAGAGGCCAAGGTGAGAGAATTGCCTGAGCTCAGGGGTTAGAAACCAGCCTGGGCAACTTGGCAAGACCTCATCTCTACAATAAATCAAAAAATTAGCCAGGCATGGTGGCACACGCCTGAAGTTCCAGTTACTTGGTAGGCTGAGGCAGAAGGATCGCCTGAGCCCAGCAGGTCGAGGCTGCGGTGGCCATGAGTGTGTAACCATACTCCAGTCTGGGCAACAGAGTGAGATTCTGACTCAAAAAATAAAAGACAATAAAAACAGAATAACTAGTATGGCACACACCTTTCCAATGTATCCCATGTATTAGCCATGTTTCTAGCTTCTGCAAACTTGATGCTTTAACACCTGCCCTACATGCATACATTGGACATACCTTACTCTGAATGACCCGATAAATGCTTGAGTCATCTTACTCTGGGCTCCGGTCTCCCTCATCTCCCCACTTCCATCACCCTCCCCTGACCCTGGCCAAAAAGAGTCTTCCCCAGGGTCATGGTGTTCAAATGCAAATGAACCAATCCAAAGTCCACACTGTCATTCACCTTTTTTCTTGGGCTCTCATACTCCACATCAGGATTCACCTACCCTAATAATTCTGGGACCAGGCACCAGATAACTAGGGACAGAATCTATGCTCTGGAACCTACTGAAATCATTCAAACCAGGAAATTTTAAACCAGCTTACATCTCTTTATCTGTTTCTTTGTATGGAAAGCACAATAAAGGCTCTTGCCCACACTTCCCCTTCTCCCTACCTTGTCAGCAACCTTAGTACTTCCCCATGTGTCCTCCCACAGTGTGGTGTGAAAGGCCCCCTGCTTTCAGG
>NW_007141408.1:0-531 GCF_000164805.1 Carlito syrichta | reverse complement strand
TGATTTCAACTAACAAGAGGACCAGAAAGATCCTGAGGATCTTTAATGACAGATTTAGCATAACCACGGAGCAACTGGCTCTGAAAATGTAAGGAATCAGAAGCCCAGATTGTTGATTAAACCTTATCAAGAGTCTCTCTAGATTCCGGAAAATGAGTACTCCTAGCACCGGATTTCCTTTTTGTTCTCAGTAAGATGCCCTGATTTTTCCTGTCGGTATGGATTCCAAATTCAATATATCAAAAGACAGATGCTCAGAATTTTTCTAGGGACGTGGATTCCACGATCCCTGGTTACCATTAAAAGTGCGTAGTAAACATTTGGCAAGTGCAAAACCCTTGTCTCATCTCAAAATAAAAAGAGACAAGGAAGGGAAGGATTACAGGGTTCTCCTTAAGATGAGAGTTACATCCAAATATGGCAAGAAGATTCTTTTTGTCCTGGAATCTGGCCTTAGTTGTTCCTAGGAACCTAACGGACTTGGAGTGCCCAATACCCATTTACATCTTTTAACAGGACAGAATTTTGCTG
>NW_007141407.1:6066-9186 GCF_000164805.1 Carlito syrichta | reverse complement strand
TATAGGCTAGGTCTCCCTGAGCCCAGCCTACCTCTGGGACTTTCAGGAAAGGAGAAGGAAGGATGGGCCCTATAACCACAGAGTGAGGACTACCATCTTTGTGAAAAGATGTACTAAAGAAAAAACAGCCGGGCTCAGTGGCTCAGTGTGTAATCCCGCAACTTAGGAGGCTGAGGTGAGTGGATTGCCCAAGTCCATGAATTCGAGACCCACCTGGGCAACTTGGCGAGACCTCATCTCTACAATAAATCAAAAAATTTAGCCAGGCATGGTAGTGCGCGCCTGTATTCCCAGTTACTTGGAAGGCTGAGGCGGAAGGATTGTCGGAGCCCAGCAGGTCAAGGCTGCGGTGGCTGGGAGTGGCCACTGCACTCCAGTCCGGGCAATAGAGTGGGACTCCAACTCAAAAAAAAAGAAAAGAAAAGAAAACTCCTGGGGCTGGCAGAATAGATGGAGGAACAACACCACTGAAAAACCCTTGCCTGGAAAACCATGAATTTTACAGAGAACTAAAAAAACTAAAAATAAAAGCAAATTAGAGTTGGTGACTGTCTTTGTCAATTTGGGCTACTATAGCAAAGTTCCATAGACTAGGCAACTTATTCATACAAAGAGCAGAAATTTATTTCTCATGGATCAAGGGATTCTGGGATGTCCAAGACCAAGACACCAGCAGATTCAGTGTTGAGGGGGGTCCAGTCCTCACAGATGATGCCTTCACTGTTTCCACTGTGGTAGATTGGGTGAAAGAGCTCTCTTGGGCCTTTCTGAGTTGGGGTCTCGCTCTGTCACCCAGGCTGCAGTGCAGTGGCACAAAAGCATAGTTCACTGCAGCCTCAAACTCCTGACCTCAATTGAGTCTCACACCTCAACCCTAAAGTGTTGGGATTACAAATGTGAATCACCATGCCAAGACATTTGGGTCTTTTATGAGGGCACTGATCCCATTCACAAGGGTCCTGCTCTCATGACCTAATCATCTCCAAAAAGAACCCAAGTCTTAATGCCATCACCTTAGGAGCTAAGATTTCAATGTCTGAATTTTGGGAGAAACAAGCATTCAGTCCATAGCAATGACTTACAGACAGGTATGTGCGCAAATGTCCACTGCTCAAATTCCTATTTACAAACATCAATTCTAAAACAGAAATTTGGGGAATGCAGTCAACTGTTCAGTAAATTTTCATCTGCAATGAAGTGGCAGAGCAGGTGACTGAGAAGAAAAACTGCTACTCAAGTAAGAGAATACTGATTTGAAATAAATGCCTGCCTTGGGTCATGCACAACAACAAACTCCAGAAATGTTGTATGTGGCCGGGCATGGTGACTCTAGCCTGTAATCCCAGCACTTTGGGAGACCAAGGTGAGAGGATTACCAGAGCCTGCAGGCTCAAGACCAGTCTGGGCAACATGGAGAGACCTCGTGTCTACAATAAATCAAAAAATTAGCCGGGCGTGGTAGCATGTGCCTGTAGTTTCAGCTACTTGGAAGGTTGAAGTGGAAGGATCGCTGGAGCCCAGCAGGTCGACATGAGTGTGCCACTGCACTCCAGCCTGAGTGATGGAGTGAGACTCCAACATACACACATACACACAAAAAGAAATGTATGGAAGAGGGAAATCTTTGAAAACAAAAACATGGTTGTGTACGGTGGCTGATGCTTGTAATTCTGCACTTTGGGATGCATAGGCAAGAAGATTGCTTGAGCCCAGAGGTTCGGGGCCAGCCTGGGCAAGTTGGTGAGACCTCATCTCTACAATAAATCATGGAAAATTAGCCAGGCATGGTGGCACAAGCCTGTAGTTCCAACTACTTGAGAATGCCACTGCGCTCCAGGCTGGGCAACAGAGTGAGACTCCTACTCAAAAAAAAAAAAAAAAAAAAAAGAAAGAAAGAAAAAAGCACAGTGTACCAACTTATGAAAGGAAGCAAAATTAGAGCTTATAAAAAGAAACATAGACAATGCCTATATTTAAAAGGAAGAAAAATCTCAAGCCAATAAAATAAAAAGACTTTAAGGAACTAGAAAAATAAGAGTAAACAAAATTCAAAGCTAGTAGAAGAAAAAAATAGTAAACAATATTAAAACATAAATAAATAAAAGAGACACTAAAAATAAATGAATCAACAAACTAAAAGTTTGTTTTTAAGATTAAGAAAATTGACAAACATTTGGCTAGACTAAGAAAAAAGATGCAAATAATTTAGAAACTAAAATTGGTACATTACCACAGAAAGAAAGGGGGTTATAATAGAGTACTATGAACAAGTATATGCCAACAAATTAGCTAACTTAGATGAAAGGGAAAAAAAGCTAGATACACAAATGCCAATACTAACTCAAGAAGAAAAAGAAAATTTGAACAGATCTATAATAAGTAAAGAAAATGAATCAGTTACCAAAAGCCTCCCAGCAGAGAAAAACCCAGGACCAGATGTCTTCACTAGCAAGTTCTACCAGATATTTAAAGAAGAATCAACACCAATCCACTCATAAAATCTTCCAAAAAATAGAAGACAAAGGAAGACTTCCAACACATTCTTTGTGACCAAAAGTCCCCTGATATAAAAGCTAAAGTCAGCACAAGAAAACTACAGACCAATACCTACAATATAAATACAAAATTAAAAAAAAAGAAAGCTAAATCTCACAGCATATTGAAAGATTTATATACCATTACCAGTGGGATTTATGCCAGGAATGCAGGATGATTCAAGAAAATATACCACATGAACAAAATGAAAGTGGAAAATACACTTAATACAGGAAAATCTTATTTGACAAAAATCAACATTCTGTCATGATAAAAATTCACAGCAAACTAGGTAAAGAAAGGAATTCCTTCATTATGACAAAAGACATTTATGAAAAATCCAAAGCTAATATCAGATGCAATGGTGAAAAACAAAAAGCTTTCCTGCTATGATCAGAAGAAGACAAGGATACTGCTTTCACTGCTATTCAAAATAGTATCAGAAGTTCCAAGCAGAGAAATTACGCCAGAAAAAGAAACAAAAGGCATCCAAATTTGAAAAAAAGTAAAATTATCTCTATTCACAAATGAATGACATGATTCTTTATATAGAAAATTGTAAGATCTGTACCCCAGCCAGGCGCA
>NW_007141407.1:0-5499 GCF_000164805.1 Carlito syrichta | reverse complement strand
CAGGTTCAAGACCAGCCTGGGTAACTTGGTGAAATTTCATCTCTACAATAAATAAAAAAATCTAGCCGGGCATGGTGGCACGTGTCTGTGGTTCCAGCTACCAGAAAGACTGAGGCAGAAAGATCACCTGAGCCCAGCAGGTTGAGGCTATGGTAGCCATGAGCATGCCACTGCACTCCAGCCTGGGCTACAGAGTGAGACTACAACTCAAAAAAAAATTTTTTTTTGCACCTCCTTCCAAAATTACTAGAACTCATAAATTATTTCACTAAAGTTTCAGAGTGCAAGATCAACACATAAAAATAAATTGTGTTTCTATATGCTATTAATGAACAATCTAAAATGGAAATTAAGAAAACAGTTCCATTTACTACATTATCAAGAGGAATAAAATATCTAGGAATAAATTTACCAAGGAGGTGAAAGATTCGTACACTGAAAACTATGAATCATTGCTGAAAAGATTAAAGATAAATAAATGGAATGATATTCCATGTTCATAGATTAGAAGACTTAATATTGTTAAGATAGCAATACTACCCAAAGTGATCCACCAGACTCAGCACAATCCCTATCAAAATTCCAGCAGCCTCTTTTGCAAAGCTTGAGAAGTTGATCCTTAACATTACGTGGAATAGCAATGAGCTCATAATAGCCAAAGCAATCTAAAAAAGAAGCAAAGACATAGGATTCTCTCCTCATCTCTAAACTTGCTTCCAAGCTACAGTAATCAAAATAGTGTGTTACTGGCATACAGATAGACATATAGACCAATGGAATAGAATTTATAGTCAAGAAAGCCAGGCTCGGTGGCTCAGCCTGTAATCCCGCACCTTGGGAGGTTGAGGTGAGTGGATTGCCTGAGCCCGCGGGTTCGAGACCCACCTGGGCAACTTGGTGAGACCTCATCTCTACAATAAATAAAAAAATTAGCCAGGTGTGGCAGTGCATGCATGTAGTTCCAGCTACATGGAAGGCTGAGGTGGAAGGACCGCCGGAACCCACCAGGTCGAGGCTGCGGTGGCCGGGAGCAACCACTACACTCCAGTCTGGGTGACAGAGTGAGACTCCAACTCAAAAAAAAAAAAAAGAATTTATAGTCAAGAAATAAACCCATAAACCTATAACTAACTGACTTTTTACAAGGGTGCAAAGATCATTCCATGACAAAAGAATAGCATCTCCAGCAAGTGGTGGGGAGACAACTGGATATCCACATGTAGAAGAATGGAGTTATATCCCTACCTCACACCATATACTATGATTAACTCAAAATGGATTGGCTACCTAAATATTAGAGTTAAAACTATAAAACAGAAGTCCCCAACCCCCAGGCCATGGACCGGTGCCATGAGGAGGTGAGCAGGGGGTGAGCAAGCAAAGCTTCATACGTATTTACAGCCTTTCCCCAACTCTTGCACTCCCGCCTGAGTTCCACCTCCTGTCACATCAGTGATAACATTAGGTTCTCCTGGGAGACAAACCCTATTGTGAACTGCACATGCAAGTTATCTAGGCTGCATGCTCCTTATGAACATCTGATGCCTGATCATCTGAGGTGGTGACACTAGTATTGGGGAGCAAATGTAAATACAGATTAACATAAGCAGTGAGGTTTGATTGCACAGAGACCATCATAAATCAATTCCTTGCAGACTCAAATCAAAACCCCATCAGTGAGGGGCAGGTGGGTTGATGTACTTCAGATGTACAGTTGCATCTGGTGGCAGTCTTTAAGTCAGTATCTGATACATTTTAGTCCATGCATGGCCCACCCATAATTTTATTTACCACTTCCATCCATACCTTTTTATTATGGTGACTTGTATAATTATTTCATTATATATTACAATGTAACAATAATAGAGATAAAGGGCACAATAAATGTTATGTACTTGAATCATCCCCAAACCATCTCCCCCTCCATCCCCAGACTGTGGAAAAATTGTCTTTCATGAAAACCAGTCCCTGATGTCAAAAAGGTTGGGAACCGCTGCTGTAAAACACTTAGAAAAGAACATAGGGGGTAAATCTTCATGACCTTGGATTTGAGAAAGGATTCTTAAATACAACACCAAAGGCATGAGCAACAGAAGAAAAATACAAATGAAGTGGAGTTCACTGAAATTAAAATTTTATGTATCAAAGAACACTATAAAGAAAGCAACAAGACAATTCACAGAATGGGAGAAACATTTTGCAGATTATATATCTGACAAGGGTCTAGTATTCAGAATATATAAAGGACACTTACAACTCAGTAATAAAAAGACAAACAACCTGATCTAAAAATGGACAAAGGACTTGAATAAACATTTATTCAAAGAAGATACACAAATGACCAACAAGCACATGTGAAATGACATAATATCACTAATCATCAGGAAATGCAAATAAAAACTGCAATGAGATACCACTTTACACCCAGTAAAACAGCTTTAATTTTTTTTAAAGCAGAACATACATGTTGGTGAGAATGTGGAGAAATTGGAACCCTTATACACGGCTGCAATGTAAAATGGTGAAAACTCTGTGGAAAACAGTTTGGCAGTTCCTCAAACAATTAAATAGAACTATCATATGACCCAGAAATTCCACTCCTAGGCATACATCCAAGATAGCTGAAAAACTGGAACTCAAACAATACTTGTACATGAATCTTCATAGCAGCAATACTCACAATAACCAAAAGTTGGAAACAACCCTAATGCCCACTAACTGACAAATGAGTAAACAAAATGTAGTATGTACATACAATAGAATATTACTCATCTTTGGGAAGTAATGAAGTACTGATACATCCAGCAACAAAAATAAACCTTGGAAATATTGCATTCAGTGAAAGAAATGAGACACAAAAGGCCACATATTGTATGACTCCATGTAAATGAATTACCTAGAATAAGCAAATTGATAGAGACAGAAAGCAACTTGGTATTGCCAGGTGCTGGAAGTGGGAAGGGAGGAACCGGGGCTGACTACTTAAAGGGACACAGGGTTTCATTGTGCAATGAAGAAAATGTCCTGAAACTAGATTGAGATGGTTGAATAATATTATGAATTATACTAAACACCACAGGATTGTGCACTTTAAATCATTAATTTTTGACTGGGTACAGTGGCTCACACCTATAATCCCAGCACTTTGGGAGGCCAAGGTGAGAGGATTGCCTGTGCTCACAGGTTCAAGACAAGCCCAGGGAAAATTGGCAAGATCTCATCTCTGCAATAAATCAAAAACTTAGCCAGGCATGGTGGCATATGCCTGTAGTTCCAGCTACTTGGAAGGTTGAAGAGGAAGTATTGCCAGAGTCCAGAAGGTCGAGGATACAGTGGCCATGAGCATGCCACTGCACTCCAGTCTGGGCAAGACAGTGAGACTCCAACTCAAACATTATTTATTTATTTATTTAGTGTTATGTGAATTTCACTTCAATTTTAAAAAAAAGAAAAGAAAATTAAAAAAAGAAAGAAGTCTTGGCCAGGCGCAGTAACTCATACCTGTAATCCCAGCACTCTGGGAGGCCAAGATAGAAGATTGCTTGAGTCCAGGAGTTCGAGACCAGTCTAGGCAACATAGTGAGATATCATTGCTATAAAAAACATTAGCTGGACATGGTAGTATGTGTCTATAGATCCAACTACTTGGGAAGTTGTCGTAGAAGGATCACCTGAGCCCAGGAAGCAAAAGTTATGGTGAGCCATGAACATGCTACTACATTCCAGCCTGGGTGACAAAATGCCCCAACTTAAAAAAAAAAAATAAGGAGATCCTTGAAACATTCCCATAAATGTATAAGTGAATATAATTCCTATCTCAGAGTAGCCAAGATTTTCCTTAAAAAGAATGTAAATCATGAAAGAAATGACTGAAAAACTTGACTATGTTAAAATTAAGACCTTACAAAAAGCAATACACAGATGTAAAACTAAGCATATGAAAATATTCTTAACACCATTTTTTACTAGAAAATTATGGCACATGGATATTTATTTTATACTTTATGTTATATACAACTACTACTGCCTTCTCAAATTGTTCTAATTTTGGCCATTGAGAGCTCTCTTAGATGTTTTCTGGGCCCTTTTGGCATTTCCCACCATTAGTTTAGTTTTTTTTTTTTTTTTTTAAAACACTTCCTAACTTCCTGGCACTAAACAATCCTCCGAGTTTATCCTGTGTAATTCATGCCTCGGCCCTAGAATCATTTTTCCAAGGAGCCCTGGTTCCTTTTATTAGATGCGACATTGGAAACAAGAATCTGGACAGTAGGTGTGCTCACTGATCCTGAGGTGTCACTCTCTCCAGGCCCTTTCAGCTGACAAGGAAATACATTTGTGTGCACTAACTCACATGCACATGCACCCATCTCTAAGTACTTCTCTGTGTAGCCATGTGTATCTACAGTAAGCTAACCTTGGGTTCATACTGACTCTCCAACTTTAACCCATCACCACACAGATAATCTAGCCTCTTCCTACTCCAACAGTGAGGACCAGCCGTTCCACCATCTGCCATCCATCTACTTAATTGTGCAGTTTCCAGTGTGCATGCACAGCCACATCAGAATTGTTCCTCTGTACCTTGATAAAAAAAAAAAAAAAACTTAATGTGAGATACCGGGAAGGAAAGAGTCTGTAGATAAGGAGTTCCAGGTCCCCTTGAGGCTTTAGCCGAAAGTTAGGCTGTCAATGCATAGGGTGAGATGAGGCAGACAGCCCTGGATGCCCACTGTTCAAGGAACAGAGCAGCTACCAGAGAGCTGAGAGCTATACAATTACCTCAGCTCACATGGGCTAGGAGACATTCCATCTCCAACCAGCCAGAGTAGAGAGAGATTGCTGGAAGTCTTGAACTTTCACTAGAGACTTCAGATCACCATGATTGAGAGTAGTTGGGAGTAGAATAGCCTGGGAATAAAACTTACTCTAGACTTGCCCTGCAGAGCTTAAATAGTCTTGAAAGAATCAAGGTGATCCCCAAATAAGTTAACTTCCTATCAAAACAAAATACAGTTCACACAATCAATAACATAGACTCCACAGTGCCCAGCAGCTGACACTAATGGTGTTGGAGGTCTTGAATAGCCTCTGTATGTGGATTTTTGTAAATATAATGGGTTCACATATAAAGAAGTGACTTTGGTTCCAGGATTCTATTGACTTGGTACACAATAAATGGGAGTTTAATAAATCCAAAGACTGTAATGAATTGTAAAGACTCTAACAATCTAAACTGTGTCAAGAACTATATCACTGTAATTTTGTACCATATATGCCTTTCTGTCAGATGACCAACAGCTTCTGAATAAACCAGATGATTTTTTGCCTAAAAAAGAAAGGAAGAAAAAGAGAGAATACACCCAAATAAACACAACTGGAAATGCAAAAGATCAAATCACAACTGACCCTGAAGAAAAACAAACAATTATCGGATTACCTGTTTGGAAACAAACTTAATAACCTAATTGAAATGGATGACTTTCTGACATCACACAA
>NW_007141406.1:0-318 GCF_000164805.1 Carlito syrichta | reverse complement strand
TAAAGAGAATCAAGTGAAATTACATCAGAGTAAAAAGTTTTAGCACAGCAAAGGAAACAATTAACAAAATGAAAAGGCAACCTACAGAATATGAAAAATTCTTTGTGAATCTTATATCTTATGTGGTTAATTTACAAAATATATAAGGATCTATACAACTCAGCAGCCAAAACAAAACAAAACAAAAATAAAATAAAACAAAACAAGACAAAACAAAAAACTTCCCCAAACCCAAACCAACCACCCAGCCAACCAACCAACCAACCAAACAAACAAACAAACAAAACCCCAAATAACCAAAATAAAAATAGGCAAAGG
>NW_007141405.1:0-338 GCF_000164805.1 Carlito syrichta | reverse complement strand
CCACCACAGTAGCTGTCCAGACCTTGGCAATGCCTCAGTAAAGTCTACCTTCGAGCTCCGTGCAAAGAGCAGACTGCAGACAATGGGATCCGCAAACTCTGGTGTGAGAATCAGAGTCTCTGTGTTCTCCTCAGTGGAAAGTTTCACAGGCAGTGCTGCCCTGTCTTCCTCTTGCCAAGACCCCCATTTCCAAATTCTTATGAAGAGTGCAGCTACATACATAACCTGGAAGGCATTAGAAAGTTAGCATTGTGTTTAGGTGAATTTGCCACTATCTGATGCATACATATGTTATCACTGTGCAACACATCTCTTGTAAAGGAAGAGAAAAATTATGT
>NW_007141404.1:0-4096 GCF_000164805.1 Carlito syrichta | reverse complement strand
CTAATAAACAGTTATATCTTTTATTTGCCCCAGACAGACAGCAGATGGATCCACTCATTGAAACACTTTTCAGTGCAATCTAAAAAGTCTAGCACCACACTCTGTTGCATTTATTGATTTATCTATTTGTGTGTTTGGATCCAAATACAAAACTTTCACAACTAAGGGAGGTTATCAAATTACCTTTGAAGGAAGCTGGAAGAAAATTTTAGATGTTCTCAGGAGCTTTAAAGAGAATACACAAACCTGCATGTTGGAATTTTTTTGCATAATAAATAACGGAATATGATGCGATTATATATGTCAATTTAGTAATCAAAGCACAGTTGGACTCCAGAAAATTTTTTAAAAAACCTGTTCTGGAGTTGCCAAGCCACAAGACAGCTTTGCTGTGCAATAAAGATCATAGGTTTAAGAAAAAACACCTCTGTGTTACCTACTTCTGAGTTTAATTGGAGGCTGTTTCTTAATACATCATTCAGAAGATTGAATGTATGTTAAAAGGGAAAAATTCAGATGGAATGAAAATAGACTCAAAATACCTGAGGAGTTAATACTCCATGTCCATTATTCTAACTGAAACTTAAGCATTTAGATGATTTCACTCCTGAAATTAATTTAGGCAGGTGCATAGCATTTTATATTACACATTGCATTGTTTCAGATTTCGATATATGTGAAACACCAAATAAAGTTTCTAGGTCAATTTCTATAAAAGTACTAAGAGAAAAGAACACAGTTTGATATAAAAACATGAAATTTATCCTATGGCTTCCAATTTCTCAGAGTTACTTCACTCTAGTTAAGATATGGTAAAGTACATATGAGTATTTCTTTAGAGTATAGCAAGAAAAAAATATATGACCAGAATTTTTTTATCTGCCACTGACAGTAGCAGATGGAGTCACCCATTCAAAAGTTTGCAATATAACTATAAATTTTTTGTAACCACACACTCTATTTGTTTATATATACTTGCCTGTTTATATATTTGGCAGTAAGTAAAACACTTTCACAAATAAAGGAAATTGTTAAATTGCCTTTGAAGTAAGATAAAAGGAAACCATAGATATTCCCAGTGACATTTAAAATAAAACCCAAGTGTACATGTTGGATAACATTTTGTATAATAAATAACAGTAGGTGTTGTGATCATTTCTGTCCCTGAAGGGAACGAAGTTTAGTGAAAGGTTAGCAATGTCAAAAATCTTCTCCGACGTTCTTCTGCCAGAAAAGTGCTACCCTTGGCTATAGAGATTATTAGGCATAAGGAGAAAGACTTGCATGCTACCTTCTTCTGGGTTTATTTGAGGGCTATATCTTAATTAATTCAAGAGGTTGAATGCAAGTCAGAGTTAAATAAGTGAGAAGAAACCAAATTTGGGTTAAGGCTTCATGAAGAGTTACAAGTTCATACTCTTTAACTGCAGACCAGTAGTTAGGAAAGCACATAGCGTTTAAGACTAAATATTTCATTGTTTCAGGGATTGAAATATGTGAAACCCAAAACAATGTTATTAGGTCAATTTTTGTAAAAGTACAAAGAGAAGGTCCTTCTCCTTATGGAAGCTATGAGGAGAGAACACAGTTCCATATGGAAACATAGGTTGATATTCTAGGGAATATAATTTTATGATTACTTTATGTGGCATTCAAAATAAAGCACTTTTAGCAACAAACAAGTTAAAATGTACTTTTTACCTTCCTGTTACAGAAACGTGTTACCCAGTGGTAATCAGGGCTATCATCAGAGTACTTCATCATCCTCTACAAGCCTACATTGATGCTACCTTGCGGAATATTTCCACGTTATCTGTGTAGCTTCAGTCAAAATAAGAGATTGGCAAAGCATGTGTCAAAAATTTTTAAAGCACACTAAGAAAAAAAATATGCTAACCAAATTTTTCCTTCATTTACTGCCAACAGGTGTCAAATGGATCCACCATTCAGTTTGTTTTACAGCCTACTGACTCTAACACGACACTTTTTAAAATTAGTAATTTATTGATCTATTTATGTATTTGGATGTAAGTAAACACTTTCACAAAGAAAGGAGAATGAAAATTGCTTTTGAATAATCTAAAAGAAAGCTTCCGATGTTTCAATTATATTCAAGAGAAAACACACACATGCATGTTGGATAAGCCTTGTGGTAATAAATAACGAAATCCTGTGTGATCGTTTGTATAATTTCAGAGAACAAAGTGCGGTGGGACTCCAGCAAAGTCAAAATCATGCTCTGGACTTCCCTTCTAAGAACAGTGTTATGCTAGGCAAGAGAGATCATTAATCTTAAGGAGAAAAACTACCATGCCACCTACTTCTGGGCTTAATTGGATGCTGTTTGCCAATTACCTTAGGATGTTGAATATAGTTCAATGGTAAAAAAAAAAAACTCAATAGGGAAGAAGATAGACTGAAGGCTCCAAAAGAGTTTAAAAAAAATCATACCACATTGTCAATTTGCAGTTTAGGACTCTAAATTGTTTTACTATTGGAATTAATTTAGTCAGGTGAATAGAATTTAAGACTGCATATTTCACTGTTTCAGAGATTGAAAATGCAAAACTCCAAAAAAAAGTTCTAGGTTCAATTTTATAAAATGTACAAAGAGAAGGTCCTTCTCCCTGTGGAAGTTATGAGGAGACAACACAGACCCCTATAAACACATGTATTGTATACTAGGGGTAGAGCATTATGATTATTTCATCGGGTTCACTAAGGGAAGCACTTTTAGGAACAAGAAAGTTAAAACATAGTTTTTCTTTCTCTGTCCCAGAGACATGTTGCATGTTGTTAGTGCACTTATTGAAGAGTGGTAAGGTTGCCTCCAAATGTGCATTGATGCTAACAAGACAAAGACTTCCCAGTTATCTGTGTAGCTTCATGCTAGGTAATAGTATGGGAAATCAAGCATCAGGATTTATTTAAAGAATAGCTGGAAAAATAAAGTAGCCAGGGTTTTTCTTCCTATGAACGTTAGCAGATGAATCCACCCAGTCGAAAAAATTGCACTATACTCTTCGGAGTATAACACCACACTGTTTTTTTCTATGTACATATTTATTTATCTATTTATGTACTTGGATATTGGTAGTCTCTTGGCATAATACAGCATGATATGTGGTGTGGTTCTTTGTGTCACTTCAGGAAACAAAATGTGGAGGATTCAAGTAAAGTCACAAACCTGCTGGGAAGTTCCCTTGTCAGAAAAGTGCTTTGCTGGACAATAGAGATAAGTTGACTTAAGGAGAAACGCTGGGATACTACCTACTCCTGGGCCTAATTGGAGGTTGTTTCCTCATTGTCTCAGGAGGCTAAATCTAGGTTAAATGTGAAAACCTTAGAAGAAATGAAAATGGAATCAAGACTCCATGAAGTGATGAAAACTCAAGCCATGTAAATGCAGCTTAAAGCTCTGGATTATTTCACTACTGAAATTTACTTAGGAAAGACATTATTGAAGACTACACTTTGAGTTGATTGAGGATTAAAATATGTGAAACCCCAAACAATATTGCTAGATCAAGTTTTGTAAAACTACAAAGAAATGGTACTTCTATCTAGGAAAGCAATGAGAAGAGAACATTGACTCTTATAGAAACATGGTTTGTGTCCTAAGTGTTGGAGTATTATGACTATTGCATGGAGTTCACAAAAGGATAAAATTTTGGCAACAAGAAAGTTAAAACATAATTTTTCTCTTCCTTTACAAGAGATGTGTTGCACAGTGATAACATATGTATGCATCAGATAGTGGCAAATTCACCTAAACACAATGCTAACTTTCTAATGCCTTCCAGGTTATGTATGTAGCTGCACTCTTCATAAGAATTTGGAAATGGGGGTCTTGGCAAGAGGAAGACAGGGCAGCACTGCCTGTGAAACTTTCTACTGAGGAGAACGTAAATAGATTCTGATTCTCACACCAGAGTTTGTGATCCCATTGTCTGCAGTCTGCTCTTTGCACGGAGCTCGAAGGTAGACTTTACTGAGGCATCGCCAAGGTCTGGGCAGCTACTGTGGTGACTGCTGCTGCCGTTCCAACCAGCAGCCATTCCACATTGCACCACCAGTGCCTGGGGCAAGCTGCAGC
>NW_007141403.1:0-387 GCF_000164805.1 Carlito syrichta | reverse complement strand
CAACCCAGCTAGGCAGCTGGCTAACCAGCTGACTTAATTTGCTGACTTACCTAGCTAGCAAGCTGACTTAACTAGCTGACTTAAGCAACTAGTTACTTAGTGAGCCAGGAGGTTTAACCACCTGTCAGCTGACTTAACATGTTGGCCGACTAATCGGCCAACTATCTAGCTTGGTTAAACAGTTGACTGACGAGTTGGCCCCATAGTTCGGGTAAGTATTTGGCTGGGTAGTTAGCTCACCTAATTAGTCGGCCGACTAGTTGGCCGACTACTTAGCTGACCTAACTAGTCGGCTGTCTATTTAGTTGACCTAACTTTCTGGCTGAGAAGTTGTACCACTTGTTGGCCAATTGGTTAGCTGACTTAACTAGTTTGACAGCTAATAGG
>NW_007141402.1:0-1909 GCF_000164805.1 Carlito syrichta | reverse complement strand
TTAGCTCACCTAATTAGTCGGCCGACTAGTTGGCCGACTACTTAGCTGACCTAACTAGTCGGCCGTCTATTTAGTTGACCTAACTTTCTGGCTGAAAAGTTGTACCACTTGTTGGCCAATTGGTTAGCTGACTTAACTAGTTTGACAGCTAATAGGCCAAAAAGTTAGCTGACTTAACTAGTCGGCTGGCGAGTGAGCAGACAGGTGAACTGACTTAACTAGTTGGCCGGTGAGAGTGTCATCTGGTAAGTTGAAGTAACTAGTCTGCTGGTGAGTGAGCTGACACATGCGCTTGCCATAACTAGTCGGCCGGCTAGTGAGCTAACAAGTAAGCTGACTTAACTAGTCAGCTGGTGAGCAAGCTGACTATTTAGCAGACCTGTTGGCCTGTGAGCAAGTTGACAAGTTAGTTGACCTGTTGGCAGGTGTGAAAGACGACTAGTTTGCTGACTGGTTGGCAGGTGAGCGAGACTACTAGTTAGCTGACCTGATGGAAAGTGAGGGAGCCCACTAGTTAGCTCACCAGCTAGATGAGTTGCTAACTGACTAGTTAGCTAAGTAACTAGCTGATATGCCAGCTGACTTAACTATCTAGCTGACTAGCTAGCTGACTAACTAGCTGACTTATGTAGCTAGCTGACTAGCAACCTGATACGCTAGCTGACTTAACTAGGTACATGAGTAGTTAGCTGACTTGCTAGGTCACTAAACTAGCTAGCTGGCTACCTAGCTGACTTAACTAGCTGACTAGCTAGTTGGCTGGTTATCTGGCTAGCCAGCTGACTTAACTAGCTAGCTACCTGGTTGGCTACATGGCTTTCCAGCTGTCTTAAGCAGTTAGCTACCTGGCTGGCTAGCTGGCTAGGCATCTGGCTAGCTAGCTAGTGGGCTGGCCACCTGGCTAGCCAGTTGGTGTAAGTAGCCAACCAGCAGGCTGGACATTGGGATTACCAGCTGGTTTAATGAGCCAGACACTCTGCTGGTCAGCCAGCTTAACTAGCTGTCCACTTACCTGACCAGGCTGTTAACAAGGCGACTTAACTTGCCAGCCACCTACCTGGCCAGTCGTCCAATCAGCTGACTTAATTAGCTGACTCAACTAGATAGACATCTGGCTAGCCACCTGGCTTTACTAGTTAGCCACTTAGATAGCCAGCCAGCTAGCCAGCGCACTTAACATGCTGACTTAACTAGCTAGCCAGCCAGCTAGCCAGCTGACTTAATTAGTTAGCTACCTACCTAGTCAGGTGAATATCAAATTGATTTAACTAGCTGACTTAACCAGCTAGTCACCTGGCTAGCCGGCTGACTTAACTAGTGAGATACCTAGTTAGCCAGTTGACTAGCCACTTAAACTAACTAGCTGACTTAACCACCTTGCCAGCTCGCTATCCAGCTGACTCAACTAGCTGATATAACTAGTTAGCCAGCTGGTTAGCAAGCTGATTTAACTAGCTGACACCTCTAGCTAGTCAGGTGGCTAGTCAGCTGACTTAACTAGATAGTTTCCTATGTAGACCTCTGGCTTGCCAGCTGACTTAACTACCTAGCTACCTAACTACTGAGTTGGCTAGAAAGCTGAGTTAACTAGGTGACTTAACTAGCTAGCCAGTTGACTTAACTAGCTAGCTACCCAGGTAGGCATCTGGCTAGCTAGTTGACTTAACTAGTTGACTTAACTAGCTAGCCAGCTGACTTTACTAGCTGACTTAACTAGCTAGCTAGCTAGCTAGCTAGCTAGCTAGCGAGCTGAATTTACTAGCTGAAATAAATAGCTAGCTACCTAGCTAGATAATTTGGTGGAAAGCCAATTTATCTAACTGACTTAACAAGTTTGCTAGGCTGACATAACTAGCTGACTTAACTAGCTAGCTACCTAGCTAGCCAGCTGACTATACTAACTGAAATA
>NW_007141401.1:0-4319 GCF_000164805.1 Carlito syrichta | reverse complement strand
CTGTTGGCAGGTGTGAAAGACGACTAGTTTACTGACTGGTTGGCAGGTGAGCAAGCCTACTAGTTAGCTGACTTGATGGAAAGTGAGGGAGCCCACTAGTTAGCTCACCAGCTAGATGAGTTGCTAGCTGACTAGTTAGCTAAGTAACTAGCTGATATGCTAGCTGACAACTATCTAGCTGACTAGCTAGCTGACTAACTAGCTGACTTATGTAGCTAGCTGACTAGCAACCTGATACGCTAGCTGACTTAACTAGGTACATGAATAGTTAGCTGACTTCCTAGGTCACTAAACTAGCTAGCTGGCTAGCTAACTGACTTAACTAGCTGACTAGCTAGTTGGCTGGTTATCTGGCTAGCCAGCTGACTTAAGTAGCTAGCTACCTGGTTGGCTACATGGCTTTCCAGCTGTCTTAAGCAGTTAGCTACCTGGCTGGCTAGCTGGCTAGGCATCCGGCTAGCTAGCTAGTGGGCTGGCCACCTGGCTAGCCAGTTGGTGTAAGTAGCCAGCCGGCAGGCTGGACATTGGGATTACCAGCCGGTTTAATGAGCCAGACACTCTGCTGGTCAGCCAGCTAGCCAGCCAGCTTAACTAGCTGTCCACTTACCTGACCAGGCTGTTAACAAGGCGACTTAACTTGCCAGCCACCTACCTGGCCAGTCGTCCAATCAGCTGACTTAATTAGCTGACTCAACTAGATAGACATCTGGCTAGCCACCTGGCTTTACTAGCTAGCCACTTAGATAGCCAGCCAGCTAGCCAGCACACTCAACACGCTGACTTAACTAGCTAGCCAGCCAGCTAGCCAGCTGACTTAATTAGTTAGCTACCTACCTAGTCAGGTGGCTATCAAATTGATTTAACTAGCTGACAACCAGCTAGTTACCTGGCTAGCCTGCTGACTTAACTAGTGAGATACCTAGTTAGCCAGTTGACTAGCCACTTTAACTAGCTGACTTAACCACCTTGCCAGCTGGCTATCCCGCAGACTCAACTAGCTGACATAACTAGTTAGCCAGCTGGTTAGCAAGCTGATTTAACTAGCTGACACCTCTAGCTAGTCAGGTGGCTAGTCAGCTGACTTAACTAGATAGCTTCCTATATAGACCTCTGTCTTGCCAGCTGACTTAATTACCTAGTTACCTAGCTAATGAGTTGACTAGAAAGCTGAGTTAACTAGGTGACTTAACTAGCTAGCCAGCTGACTTAACTAGCTAACTACCCAGGTAGGCATCTGGCTAGCTAGTTGACTTAACTAGTTGACTTAACTAGCTAGCCAGCTGACTTTACTAGCTGACTTAACTAGCTATCTAGCTAGCTAGTGAGCTGAATTTACTAGCTGAAATAAATAGCTAGCTACCTAACTAGATATCTTGGTGGAAAGCCAATTTATCTAGCTGACTTAACAAGTTAGCTAGCTGACATAACTAGCTGACTTAACTAGCTAGCTACCTATCTAGCCAGGTGACTATACTAACTGAAATAACTAGCTAGCCTGCTGTCTAGCCATCTGAATTAACTAGCTTTTTAACTAGCTAGGGAGATGGCTAGCCAACTGACTTAATGAGGTGACTTAACTAGCTATCTAGCTGATTAGCCACCTAACTTACCTAGTTGATTTACGAGCTAGGTAGCTCAACAGCCAGGTGACTAAAGCAGCTGATTTAACTAGTTACCCAGCTGGCTAGATAGCTAACTTAACTAGTGCTCTAACTCTCTAGCCACCTGGATAGCCGCTGGATAGCCAGTTGACCTAACTACCTGACTTAATTACCTAGCCAGCTGGCTAACCAACTGACTTTACTAGGTCACTAACTAGTCAGCTGACTTATGTAGCTCTCTACCTCTCTAGCCACCTGGATAGCAAGTGACTTAACTAGCTGATTTAATTAGCTAGCAGCTGTCTAGGCAACTGACTTAACTATGTCACTACCTAGCTAAAGTGCTGGCTAGCCAGCTGATTTAACCTGCTGTCTTAACTAGCTCTCCTGCTATCTGGTCAGTTGAATTAACTAGCTTGCTACATAGCTAGTCAACTGGTTATCCAGCTGAATTAACTAGGTGACTTATCTAGCTAACCAGTTGTCTATCCAACTGACTTAACTAGCAAGCTACCTAGCTAGCCAGCTGGCTAGTCTGCTGATTTAACTAGGTGACAACTAGCTATAGAAGCTGACTAGACAGCTGACATAATTAACTAGCTACCTAGATAGCCAGCTGGCTAGCCAGATGACTTAATTGCCCAGCTACATAGCTAGCCAGCAGGCTTTCCAGCTGACTTAACTAGCTGACTTCACGAAGTAGACAGCTGGCTATCCAACAGACTTAACTAGCTAGCTACCTAGCTAGACAGATGGATTGCTAGCTGAATTAACTAGCTGACATAACTAGATGCCAGATGGCTAGCCAGCTGACTTAACTAGCTACCCACCTGCTTAGCTCGCTGGCTTTCCAGCTGTCTTAACTACCTAACTACCTATCTATCCTGCTGGCCAGCAAGATGAGTAAAGTAAGTGACTTTACTAACTAGCCAGCTGGTTAGTCAGCTTACTTAAAGTTAGCTATCCTGCTTAGCAGCTGGCTCTCCAGTTGACTTAACTAACTAACTTAACTAGCTACCCAGCTGACTTAAACAGCTGACTTAACTAGCAAGCTACCTAGCCTGCCAGCTGACTTAACTAGCTGATTCAACTTGCTAGCTAGCTAGCTAGCTATCATATAGCTAGCTGACTTAAGCTAGCAAGCTGGCTAGCCACCTCATATAACTTGCTAGCTATCAACATAGCCAGCAGGCTAGCCAGCTGAGTTAACTACCTGACTTGAACAACTATTCTGCTGGCTAGCAAGCTGATTTATCTAGCTAGCTAGCTACCTAGCCAGCTGGCTAGCCAGCTGACTATACTAGCTGACTTAACCAGCAAGCCAACTGGTTAGCCAGCTGACTTAACTCGCTGACATCACTAGCTCACCAGGTAGCTATCTTGCTGACTTAACTATCTAGCTACCTACCAAGCCAGTTGGCTAGTGATCTGTCTTAACTAGCTGAATTAACCAGCTACAAAGCTGGCTAGCCAACTGAATTAACTAGCTCGCTACCTAGCTTGCCAGCTGGTTAGCCAGCTGACTTAAGTAGCTGACTTAACTAGTAGCTACCTAGCTATCCAGCTGACTTAAATAGCTAGCTAACTAGCTAGCTACCTAGTTAGCCAGCTGACTTAAATAGTTGGCTAACTAGCTAGTTACCCAGAAAACAAGCTGACTTAAATAGTTAGCTGCCTTGCTGGCTAGCTGACTTTAACCAGCTAGATAACTAGTTAGATTAATCATTATCTAACGTGCTAGCTAGGTGACTTAAACATCTGAATTGCCTTGTTAGCTAATGAGCTGGCTAGCTGACTCAACCACCTGACTTAACTCGTTAGCTTATCTAGCTATCTAGCTGACCATCCAGCTGACTTAACTCGTTAGATAGCTAGCTAGCTAACCTAGTCAATTAGCTGACTAATCCCATTTGCTAACTAGCTAGCTAGGTGACTCAACCCGCTGAATTAACCTGGTTAAGTAGCTGACAACCTGACTCAACCTGCTAACTTAACCCTATAGCTAAAGAGCTAGATAGCTGACTTAACTGGCTGACTAAATTAGAAGCTCAATTAACTAGCTGACTTAGCTAGCTGACTTAACTACTTAGCTAGCTAACTTAACTGGCTGACTTAACTAGTTAGCTAGCTGACTTAACTACCTGAATTAAATAGTTAGCTAACTATTTAACTAGCTTAATAACCAGCTGACTTAACTAATTAGCTAATTAGTTAGGTAGAAGATTAAGTATCTGAATTAAATAGTTTGCTAACTAGTGAGCTATCTGACTTAGCTAGCTGACATAGTTAGCTAGCTAGTTAGCCAGCTGACTTAGCTAGCTGACTTAACTAGTGGGCTAATCAAGTACTGGCTGATTTAACAAGTTGGTTAATGAGTTAGATAACTATTTTAACTAGTTTGTAAACGAGTTAAAGAGCTGACTTAGCTAGTTGTTTAACGAGTTAGCTAGGTGACTTAACTTGTAGGCTGATGAGTCAGCTGACTCGTTAGCTGGTTTAACACGTTTGCTGACTACTCAGCTGACTTGTTAGCTGCGTTAGCTACCTGGCAGAGTAGTCGGCCAACTATTTAACTGGGTTAACTAATTGTCTGACGAATTGGCCCCCTTGTTAGCTCAGTTAAGTAGTTGACTGGCTAGTTTGCTGCCCTAACTAGTCGATTGTCTAGTTGGCCAACTACTTAGCTGACCTAACTAGTCTCCCAACTAATTAACTGAG
>NW_007141400.1:0-1356 GCF_000164805.1 Carlito syrichta | reverse complement strand
TAACTAGTGAGCTATCTGACTTAGCTAGCTGACATAGTTAGCTAGCTAGTTAGCCAGCTGGCTTAGCTAGCTGACTTAACTTGTGGGCTAATCAAGTACTGGCTGATTTAACAAGTTGGTTAATGAGTTTGATAACTATTTTAACTAGTTTGAAAACGAGTTAAAGAGCTGACTTAGCTAGTTGTTTAACGAGTTAGCTAGGTGACTTAACTTGTAGGCTGATGAGTCAGCTGACTCGTTAGCTGGTTTAACACGTTTGCTGACTACTCAGCTGACTTGTTAGCTGGGTTAGCTAGCTGGCAGAGTAGTCGGCCAACTATTTAACTGGGTTAACTAATTGTCTGACGAATTGGCCCCCTTGTTAGCTCAGTTAAGTAGTTGACTGGCTAGTTTGCTGCCCTAACTAGTCGATTGTCTAGTTGGCCAACTACTTAGCTGACCTAACTTGTCTCCCAACTAATTAGCTGACCTAACTTTTCAGCTGACAAGTTGGCCCATTAGTCGGCCAATTCGTTAGCTTACTTAATTAGTGGACCGGCTAATAGTCCAACAGTTTAGCTGACTTAACTAGTCAGCTGGAGAGTGAGTCAACAGTTGAGCTGACTTAACTAGTCAATCGGCGAGTGAGCCAACGGGTCAGCTGAATTAACTAGTCAGCCAGCGAATGAGCCTGCATGTGCTCTGCCATAAGTAGTCGGCCAGCAAATAAGCCAACCAGTGAGCTGAATTTACTAGTCAGCTGGTGAGCAAACAACTAGTTAGCCATCTGTTGGTCTTCAAGTGAGCCAACAAGTTAGATGACGTGTTGGCTGGTGAGCGAGCAGACTAGTTTCCTGACCGGTTACATGTGAGTGAGCATATTAGTTGGCTAGCCTGATGGAAAACGAGGGAGTCCACTAGATAGCTGATCAGCTAGCTGAGTTGCTAGCCAACTAGTTAGCTAAGTAACTAAGCGATTTGCTAGCTGATTTAACTAGCTAACTGACTAGCTAGCTGGCTATCTAGCTGACATAACTAGCTAGCAAACAAGCTATCTAGCTGTCTAGCTAGCTGAGTTAACTAGTTAGGTAACTGACTAGTTAGCTGGCTAGCTGAATTAACTATCAAGTTGACTAGTTAGCTGACTAGCTAGCAGACTTAACTAGCAAGCTGACTAGGAATCTGAGTAGCTAGCTGACTTAAGATAGCTGAATATTTAGCTGACTTGCTAGTTGACATAATGACTAGCTGGCTAGCTACATGTTTTAACTAGCTGACTAGCTAGTTGGCTGGCTAGCTGGCTAACCAAATGACTTAACTAACTAGCTACATTGTTGGCTAGATGGCTAGACAGCTGGCTTAACTAGCTGGCTACCG
>NW_007141399.1:0-8216 GCF_000164805.1 Carlito syrichta | reverse complement strand
GGCTATCAAATTGATTTAACTAGCTGACTTAACCAGCTAGTCACCTGGCTAGCCGGCTGACTTAACTAGTGAGATACCTAGTTAGCCAGTTGACTAGCCACTTAAACTAACTAGCTGACTTAACCACCTTGCCAGCTCGCTATCCAGCTGACTCAACTAGCTGATATAACTAGTTAGCCAGCTGGTTAGCAAGCTGATTTAACTAGCTGACACCTCTAGCTAGTCAGGTGGCTAGTCAGCTGACTTAACTAGATAGTTTCCTATGTAGACCTCTGGCTTGCCAGCTGACTTAACTACCTAGCTACCTAACTACTGAGTTGGCTAGAAAGCTGAGTTAACTAGGTGACTTAACTAGCTAGCCAGCTGACTTAACTAGCTAGCTACCCAGGTAGGCATCTGGCTAGCTAGTTGACTTAACTAGTTGACTTAACTAGCTAGCCAGCTGACTTTACTAGCTGACTTAACTAGTTAGCTAGCTAGCTAGCTAGCTAGCGAGCTGAATTTACTACCTGAAATAACTAGCTAGCTACCTATCTAGATAATTTGGTGGAAAGCCAATTTATCTAACTGACTTAACAAGTTATCTAGCTGACATAACTATCTGACTTAACTAGCTAGCTACCTAGCTAGCCAGCTGACTATACTAACTGAAATAACTAGCAAGCCTGCTGTCTAGCCATCTGAATTAACTAGCTTTTTAACTAACTAGGGAGATGGCTAGCCAACTGACTTAATGAGGTGACTTAACTAGCTATCTAGCTGGTTAGCCACCTAACTTACCTAGTTGATTTACGAGCTAGGTAGCTCACCAGCCAGGTGACTAAAGCAGCTGATTTAACTAGTTACCCAGATGGCTAGACAGCTAACTTAACTAGTGCTCTAACTCTCTAGCCACCTGGATAGCCAGCTGGATAGCCAGTTGACCTAACTACCTGACTTAATTACCTAGCCAGCTGGCTAACCAACTGACTTTACTACGTCACTAACTGGCCAGTTGACTTATGTAGCTCTCTACCTCTCTAGCCACCTGGATAGCAAGTGACTTAACTAGCTGATTTAATTAGCTAGCCAGCTGTCTAGGCAACTGACTTAACTATGTCACTACCTAGCTAGAGTGCTGGCTAGCCAGCTGATTTAACCTGCTGTCTTAACTAGCTCTCCTGCTATCTAGCCAGTTGAATTAACCAACTTGCTACATAGCTAGTCAACTGGTTATCCAGCTGAATTAACTAGGTGACTTATCTAGCTAACCAGTTGTCTATCCAACTGACTTAACTAGCAAGCTACCTAGTTAGCCAGCTGGCTAGTCTGCTGATTTAACTAGGTGACAACTAGCTACAAAGCTGACTAGACAGCTGACATAATTAACTAGCTACCTAGATAGCCAGCTGGCTAGCCAGATGACTTAATTGCCTAGCTACATAGCTAGCCAGCAGGCTTTCCAGCTGACTTAACTAGCTGACTTCACGAAGTAGACAGCTGGCTATCCAACAGACTTAACTAGCTAGCTACCTAGCTAGACAGATGGATTGCTAGCTGAATTAACTAGCTGACATAACTAGATGCCGGATGGCTAGCCAGCTGACTTAACTAGCTACCCACCTGCTTAGCTCGCTGGCTTTCCAGCTGTCTTAACTACCTAACTACCTATCTATCCTGCTGGCCAGCAAGATGAGTAAAGTAGGTGACTTTACTAACTAGCCAGCTGGTTAGTCAGCTTACTTAAAGTTAGCTATCCTGCTTAGCAGCTGGCTCTCCAGTTGACTTAACTAACTAACTTAACTAGCTACCCAGCTGACTTAAACAGCTGACTTAACTAGCAAGCTACCTAGCCTGCCAGCTGACTTAACTAGCTGATTCAACTTGCTAGCTAGCTAGCTAGCTATCATATAGCTAGCTGACTTAAGCTAGCAAGCTGGCTAGCCACCTCATATAACTTGCTAGCTATCAACATAGCCAGCAGGCTAGCCAGCTGAGTTAACTACCTGACTTGAACAACTATTCTGCTGGCTAGCAAGCTGATTTATCTAGCTAGCTAGCTACCTAGCCAGCTGGCTAGCCAGCTGACTATACTAGCTGACTTAACCAGCAAGCCAACTGGTTAGCCAGCTGACTTAACTCGCTGACATCACTAGCTCACCAGGTAGCTATCTTGCTGACTTAACTATCTAGCTACCTACCAAGCCAGTTGGCTAGTGATCTGTCTTAACTAGCTGAATTAACCAGCTACAAAGCTGGCTAGCCAACTGAATTAACTAGCTCGCTACTTAGCTTTGCCAGCTGGTTAGCCAGCTGACTTAAATAGCTGACTTAACTAGTAGCTACCTAGCTATCCAGCTGACTTAAATAGCTAGCTAACTAGCTAGCTACCTAGTTAGCCAGCTGACTTAAATAGTTGGCTAACTAGCTAGTTACCCAGAAAACAAGCTGACTTAAATAGTTAGCTGCCTTGCTGGCTAGCTGACTTTAACCAGCTAGATAACTACTTAGATTAATCATTATCTAACGTGCTAGCTAGGTGACTTAAACATCTGAATTGCCTTGTTAGCTAATGAGCTGGCTAGCTGACTCAACCACCTGACTTAACTCGTTAGCTATCTAGATATCTAGCTGACCATCCAGTTGACTTAACTCATTAGATAGCTAGCTAGCTAACCTAGTCAATTAGCTGACTAATCCCATTTGCTAACTAGCTAGCTAGGTGACTCAACCCGCTGAATTAACCTGTTAGTTAAGTAGTTAACAACCTGACTCAACCTGCTAACTTAACCCTATAGCTAAAGAGCTAGATAGCTGACTTAACTGGTTGACTAAATTAGAAGCTCAATTAACTAGCTGACTTAGCTAGCTGACTTAATTACTTAGCTAGCTAACTTAACTGGCTGACTTAGTTAGCTAGCTGACTTAACTACCTGAATTAAATAGTTAGCCAACTATTTAACTAGCTTAATAACCAGCTGACTTAACTAATTAGCTAATTAGTTAGGTAGAAGATTAAGTATCTGAATTAAATAGTTTGCTAGCTAGTTAGCTATCTGACTTAGCTAGCTGACAAAGTTAGCTAGCTAGTTAGCCAGCTGACTTAGCTAGCTGACTTAACTAGTGGGCTAATCAAGTACTGGTTGATTTAACAAGTTGGTTGGTGAGTTAGATAACTATTTTAACTAGTTTGTAAACGAGTTAAAGAGCTGACAACTAGTTGTTTAATGAGTTAGCTAGGTGACTTCACTTGTAGGCTGATGAGTCAGTTGACTCATTAGCTGGGTTAACACGTTTGCTGACTACTGAGCTGACTTGTTAGCTGGGTTAACTAGCTGGCAGAGTAGTTGGCCAACTATTTAACTGGGTTAACTAGTTTGACGAATTGGCCCCCTTGTTAGCTAAGTAGTTGACTGGCTAGTTTGCTGCCCTAACTAGTCGATTGTCTAGTTGGCAAACTACTTAGCTGACCTAACTAGTTTCCCAACTAATTAACTGACCTAACTTTTCAGCTGACAAGTTGGCCCACTAGTCGGCCAATTCGTTAGCTTACTTAATTAGTGGGCCGGCTAGTAGTCCAACCGTTTAGCTGACTTAACTAGTCGGCTGGAGAGTGAGTCGACAGTTGAGCTGACTTAACTAGTCAATCAGCGAGTGAGCCAACGGGTCAACTGAATTAACTAGTCAGCCAGCGAATGAGCCTACACGTGCTCTGCCATAAGTAGTCGGCCAGCAAATAAGCCAACCAGTGAGCTGAATTTACTAGTCAGCTGGTGAGCAAACAACTAGTTAGCTCATCTGTTGGTCTTCAAGTGAGCCAACAAGTTAGATGACGTGTTGGCTGGTGAGCGAGCTGACTAGCTTCCTGACCGGTTACATGTGAGTGAGCATACTAGTTGGCTAGCCTGATGGAAAACGAGGGAGTCCACTAGATAGCTGATCAGCTAGCTGAGTTGCTAACCAACTAGTTAGCTAAGTAACTAAGTGATTTGCTAGTTGATTTAACTAGCTAACTGACTAGCTAGCTGGCTATCTAGCTGACATAACTAGCTAGCAAACAAGCTATCTAGCTGTCTAGCTAGCTGAGTTAACTAGCTAGGTAACTGACTAGTTAGCTGACTAGCTGAATTAACTATCAAGTTGACTAGTTAGCTGACTAGCTAGCTGACTTAACTAGCAAGCTGACTAGGAATCTGAGTAGCTAGCGACTTAAGGTAGCTGAATATTTAGCTGACTTGCTAGTTGACATAACTACTAGTTGGCTAGCTACATGTTTTAACTAGCTGACTAGCTAGTTGGCTGGCTAGCTGACTAACCAGATGACTTAACTAACTAGCTACATTGTTGGCTAGATGGCTAGACAGCTGGCTTAACTAGCTGGCTACCTGGCTGGCTAGAATCCTAGGCAGCTGAATAGCTAGCTAGTGGGCTGGTCACCTGGCTAGCCAGCCGGCCTAAATAGCCAGCTGGCTGACTGGATAGTGGGATAGACAGCCGGCTTAGCTAGCCAGCCACCCTGTTGGTTAACTGGCTAGCCAGCCGTCTTAACTAGCTGGCCACTACCTGACCAGCTTGATAACCTGCTGGCTTAACTTGCCAGCCACCTAGCTAGTAGGTCAGCTAACCATCTGACTTATCTAGCTGACTTAAATAGTTGGCCTGTTTTCTAGCCAGTTGAACTAAAAAGCTTGCTACATAGCTAGTCAGCTGGCTATCCAGCTGAATTTCTAGGTGACTTATCTAGCTAGCCTGCAGTCTATCCAGATGACTTAAAAAGCAAGCTACATAGGTAGCCAACGGGCTAGTCAGCTGACTTGGTCATTTAAGTATCTAGTCAGCTGGCTAGAGAGTTGACATAACTAGGTAGCTACCAAGCTGGCATGCTGGCTTGCCAGCTGACTTAATTAGCTAAACTAACTAGCTAGTCAGCTGACTAGCAAGCTGACATAATTGTCTAGCTACCTAGCAAGCCAACAGGCTAGCCAGCTGACTTAACTAGCTGACTTAAAGAAATAGCCAGCTGGATAACCCGCACACTTAACTCCTAGCTACCTAGCTAGACACCTGGATAGCCAACTGACTAAACTAGCTGCCATAACTAGACGCCTAATGGCTAGCCAGCAGACTTAACTAGTTACCTACCTACATAGCCGCTGGCTTGCCAGCTGACTTAACTACCTAACTACCTAGCTAACCTGCATGCCAATCAGCTGACTTAACTAGTTGACTTAACTAGCTAGCCAGCTGTCTAGCCAATTGACTTAACTAACTGAATTAACTAGTCAGCCTGCTGACTTTAACTGACTTAACTAGCTAGCTATAAAGCTATTCAGTTTATTTAACTAGCTGTTTTACCTAGCTAGCTCGCTAGCTAGCTATCATATAGCTAGCTGACTTAAATAGCTGACAACTAGCTAGATAGCTGACATATCTAGCTAACATAACTAGTTAGCTTCCTAGCTAGCCAGCTGACTTAACTAGCTGAAATCACTAGCGAGCCAGCTGGCTGCCCCTCTGACCTAACTAGCTTTTTAACTAGCTAGCAAGCTGGCTAGACAACTAACTTAATGTGCTGACTTAACTAGCTAATCAACTGGTTAGCCAGCTGACTAAACTAGCTTAATTAACCACTGGCCAGCTGGGTAGCCAGATGACTTAATTGCCTAGCTACCTAGCTAGCCAGCAGCTTTGCCAGATGACTTAACTAGCTGACTTAACTAAGTAGTCAGCTGTCTAGCCAGCACACTTAACTAGCTATCTATCTACTTAGACAGCTGGACAGCTAGCAGACTTAACTAGCTGACATAACTAGATAGCCTGATTGCTAGCCAGCTGACTTAACTAGATACCTACTTACATAGCCCTCTGGCTTGCCAGCTGACGTAACTACCTAACTACCTAGCTACTCTGCTGGCCAGCAAGCTGATTTAACTAGGTGAGTTAACTAGCTAGCCAGTTGCCTAGCCAGCTGACTTAACTAGATAAATACCCTGATAGGCAACTGGCTAGCCAGCTGACTGAACTGACTTAACTAGCTAGCCAGCTAACTTAATTAGTGACTTAACCAGCTAGCCATCCGGCTAATAAAGCTCACTTAACTCACTGACTTTACTAGTTAGCCAGTCGGCTAGCCAGTTGACTTAATTAGCTAGCTACCTACCTAGCCAGGTGGCTAGCAAGCTGAATTAACTAGCTGACATAACCTGTCAGCCAGCTGGCTAGCAAGCTGACTTGACTAGCTAGGTACCTAGCTACCATATGGATAGCCACTTGGATTAATTAGCAGAATTAACCATCTAGCCAGCTGACTAGCTAGCTGACTTAAGTAGGTGACAACTCGTTAGCCATCTCGCTAGCCAGCTGATTTAAATGACATCACTAGCTAACCAAGTGGTTAGCCAGCTAGCTTAACTAGTTAACTACATACATATACTGCATGCTTGCCAGCTGACTTAACTACCTAGCTACATAGGTATCCAGCTGGCTAGTGAGTTGACTTAACTAGGTGACCTAACTAGTTACCCAGCTGACTAGCCAGCTGAATTAACTAGTTAGCTAGCCAGCTAGGCAGCTGGCTAGCCAGTTGATTTAACTAGCTGACTTAACTAGCTAGCCAGCTAACTTAACTAGCTGACATAACTAGCTAGCTACCTAGTTAGACGGCTGACTTTACAAGCTGAAATAACTAGCTAGATACCTAGCTAGCTATCTAGCTAGCCAGCTGACTTACCTAGCTGACTTAACTAGCCATCTAGCTGACATAACTAGCTGACTTAACTAACTGGCTACCTAGCTAGCCAGCTGACTTAACTAGCTGAAATAACTAGCTAGCAAGCTCTCTAACCAAATAACATAACTAACTTTTTAACTAGATAGTGAGCTGTCTAGCCAACTGACTTAACGAGGTGACTTAACTAGCTAGCCAACTGGTTAGCCAGCTGACTAGGCTAGTTGATTAATGAGCTAGGTAGCTGGCCAGACAGGTGACTAAACTAGCTAAATTAACTAGTAATCCAGCTGCTTAGCCAGCTGACATATCTAGCTCTCTACCTCTCCAGCCACCTGGATAGCCAGCTCACTTAACTAGCTGACTTAATTAGCTAGCCAGCTGGCTAGTAAACTGACTTAACTAGGTCACTACCAGTCATAACTATCTGTCTTTACTAGAGGCCTGCTTTCTAGCCAGTTGAATTAACTAGCTTGCTACATAGCTAGTCATCTGGTTATCCAGCTGAATTAACAAGGTGACATATTTAGCTAGCCAGCTTTCTAGCCAACTGAGTAATTATCAAGCTACCTAGCTATCCAGTGGGCTTGTCAGCTGACTTAACTAGGGGACTTAACTATCTAGCCAGCCGGCTACACAGCTGGCATAACTTGCTAGCTACCTAGCTAGCAAGCTGGCTAACAAGCTGACTTAACTAACTGACTTAACTAGCTATCCAGGTGGCTAGCCAGCTGACTTAATTGCCCAGCTACCTAGCTAGACAACAGGCTAGCCAGTTGACAACTAGCTGACTTAATGAAGTAACCATCTGGCTAGCCAGCAGACTTAATTAGCTAGCTACCTAGCTAGACAGCTGTATAGCCAGCTGACTTAACTAGCTGACATAAATAGACCCCTGATGGCTAGCCAGCTGACTTAACTAGCTACCTGCCTACATAGCCCACTGGCTTGCCAGCTGACTTAACTACCTAACTACCTAGCTAACCTGTTGGCCAGCGAGCTGACTTAACTAGGTGACAAATATCTAGCCAGCTGGCTAACCAGCTGATTTTACCAGGTAGCTACCTAGTTAGCTTGCTCAATATCTAACGTGCTAGCTAGGTTTCTTAATTATCTGACTTAACTCATTAACTAAAAAGCTACCTAGCTGACTCAACCAGCTTTCTTAACTCCTTACATAACTAGTTAGTTATCTGACTCATCCAGCTGACTTAATCCTTCAGTTAACTTGCTAACTACCTGATTCAACCTGCTGACTTAACACGTTAGATAAATAGCAAGCTAGCTGTTTTAACCAGCTGACTAAGAAAGAAAGATTACTTAACTAGCTGACTTTGCTAGCAGACTGATCTACTTAGCCAGCTGACTTAACTGGTTGACTTAACCAGTTATCTAGCTGACTTAACTACTTGAATTTGTTAGATAGCTAACTATTTAACCAGGTGAATAACTAGCTGATTTAACTAATTAGCTAACTAGTTATGTAACAGACTCAAGTAGGTGACTTAGA
>NW_007141398.1:0-924 GCF_000164805.1 Carlito syrichta | reverse complement strand
CAGCTGACTAGCCAGCTGACTTAAGTAGGTGACTGAACTCGTTAGCCATCTGGCTAGCCAACTGATTTAACTAACTGACATCACTAACTAACCAAGTGGCTAGCCAGCTAACTTAACTAGTTAACTACATACACATACTGCATGCTTGCCAGCTGACTTAACTATCTAGCTACCTAGGTATCCAGCTGGCTAGTGAGTTGACTAAACTAGGTGACCAACTAGTTACCCAGCTGACTAGCCAGCTGAATTAACTAGTTAGCTAGCCAGCTAGGCAACTGGCTAGCCAGTTGATTTAACTAGCTGACTTAACTAGCTAGCCAGCTAACTTAACTAGCTGACGTAACTATATAGCTACCTAGTTAGACAGCTGACTTTACAAACTGAAATAACTAGCTAGATACCTAGCTAGCTATCTAGCTAGCTAGCTGACTTACCTAGCTGAGTTAACTAGCCATCTAGCTGACATAACTAGCTGACTTAACTAACTGGCTACCTAGCTAGCCAGCTGACTTAACTAGCTGAAATAACTAGCTAGCAAGCTGTCTAGCCAAATGACATAACTAACTTTTTAACTAGATAGCGAGCTGGCTAGCCAACTGACTTAATGAGGTGACTTAACTAGCTAACCAACTGGTTAGCCAGCTGACTTAGCTAGTTGATTAATGAGCTAGGTAGCTGGCCAGACAGGTGACTAAACTAGCTAAATTAACTAGCAATCCAGCTGCTTAGCCAGCTGACATATCTAGCTCTCTACCTCTCCAGCCACCTGGATAGCCAGCTCACTTAACTAGCTGACTTAATAGCTAGCCAGCTGGCTAGTAAACTGACTTAACTATGTCACTACTGATCATAACTATCTGTCTTACTAGAGGCCTGCTTTCTAGCCAGTTGAATTACTAGCTTGCTACATAGCTAGTCATCTGG
>NW_007141397.1:0-706 GCF_000164805.1 Carlito syrichta | reverse complement strand
TACTTAACTAGCTGACTTAGCTAGCAGACTGATCTACTTAGCCAGCTGACTTAACTGGCTGACCTAACCAGTTATCTAGCTGACTTAACTACTTGAATTTGTTAGATAGCTAACTATTTAACCAGGTGAATAACTAGCTGATTTAACTAATTAGCTAACTAGTCATGTAGCAGACTCAAGTAGGTGACTTAAATAGTTAGCTAATTAGTGAGCTAGCTGACTTAGCTAGCTGACTTAGCTAGCTAGGTGTTTAGCTAGCAGACTTAACTGACTTAACTAGTTGGCTAATGAGATAGCTAGCTGATTTAATGAGTTGGTTAACGAGTTAGATAACTGTTTTAACTAGTTGATAAGTGAGTAAAATAGCTGACTTAACTAGTTGGTTAACGAGTTAGCTAGGTGACTTAACTTGTTGGCTGATGAGTCAGACGACTAGTTAGCTGGTTTGACACATTGACTGACTACACGGCTGACTTGTTGACTGGCTTAACAAGTTGCCCGATTAGTCAGCTGACTAGTTACCTGGGTCAAATAGTTGACTGATGAGTTGATCCACTAGTTAGCTCGGTAAACTAGTTGGCATGCTGGTTTTCTGAACTATTCAGCCGACTAGGTGGCCAACTATTTAGCTGGCCTAACTAGTAGGTTTACTAGTTAGCTAAGCTAAATTACCAGCAGAAAAGTTGGCCGACTATTCAGCCAATTG
>NW_007141396.1:0-674 GCF_000164805.1 Carlito syrichta | reverse complement strand
AACTAGCTATCCAGCTGACTAGCAGGCTGACTTAACTGCCTAGGTACCTACTTGCCAGCTGGATATCCAGCTGACTTAACTATCTAGCTACCTACATAGCCTGTTGGCTTGCCAGCTTACTTACCTACTTAGCTACCTAGCTAACAAGCTGGCTAGTGAGCTGACTTAACTAAGTTAATTAACTAGCTAGTTAACTTGCAAGCCAGCTGACTTAACTAACTAGGTATCCAGCTAGGCAGCTGGCTCACCAGCTGACATAACTCAATGACTTAACTAGCTAGCAAGCTCACTTAACTAGTTGACTTAACCAACTAGCTACCTAGCTAGTCAGCTGGCTTAACTAGCTTGCTTAACTAGCTAGCTACCTAGCTACTTATCTAGCTAGCCAGCTGACTTAGCTAGCTGACAACTAGCTAGGTGGCTGACATAACTAGCTGTCTTATGTAGCTTGCTTCCTAGTTAGCCAACTGACTTATCTAGCTGAAATAACTAGCTATCCAGATGGCTAACAACCTGACATAATTAGCTTTTTAATTAGCTAAACAGCTGGATAGCCAACTGACTTAATGAGTTGACTTAACTAGTTAGACAGCTGGTTTCTAGCTGAATTAACTAGCTGACTTAACCCAGCTAGTCAGCTGGCTAGCCAGGTGACTTAACTAGCTGGCTACCTA
>NW_007141395.1:0-858 GCF_000164805.1 Carlito syrichta | reverse complement strand
CGCACCTATCTTGCCAGTTGGCTAGCCAGTTCTCTTATCTAGCTGAATTAACCAGCTATCCAGCTGGCTAACCAACTGACAAAACTAGCTCACTAACTAGCAAGCCAGTGGCCTAGCCAGCTGACTTAATTAGCTAGCTAAATAGATAGACAGCTGACTTAAATAGTTAGCTAACTAGCTAGCTACCAGCTAGCAAGCTGACTTAAATATTTTGCTGCCTAGCTAGCTAGCTGACTTAACCAGCTAGATAACTATTTAGTTTACTTGTTATCTAACATCCTAGCTAGGTGACTTAATTATGTCTTAACTCATTAGCTAATGAGTTTCCTAGCTGACACAAGCAGCTGACTTAACTCATTAGCTAACTAGCTAGCTAGCTGACTCTTCCAGCTGACAACTCATTAGCTAACTAGCTAGCTAGCTTACTAAACCAGCTGACTCAATCCATTTGCAAACTAGCTAACTTGCTGACTCAACCAGCTGACTTAACCCATTAGTTACCTAGCTAACTACCTGACTCAACCTACTAACTTAACCCATTAGCTCACTAGCTAACTAGATGTCTTAACCAGCTGACTAAATTAGAAAGCTGACTTAACTTGCTGACTTAGCGACCTGACTTAACTACTTAGCTAGCTGACTTAACTGGTTGACTTAACTACTTAGCTAGCTGACCTAACTACCTGAATTAAATAGCTAACTCTTTAACTATCTGAATAACTAGCAGACCTATCTAATTACCTAAGTAGTTAGGTAGCAAAATTAAGTAGTTGACTTAAACAGTTAGCTAACTAGTGAGCTAGTTGACTTACCTAGCTGAATTAGCTAGCTATCTGGTTAACTAGCTTACTTAGCTAG
>NW_007141394.1:0-991 GCF_000164805.1 Carlito syrichta | reverse complement strand
AAGTAGTTAGGTAGCAAAATTAAGTAGTTGACTTAAACAGTTAGCTAACTAGTGAGCTAGTTGACTTACCTAGCTGAATTAGCTAGCTATCTGGTTAGCTAGCTTACTTAGCTAGCTGACTTAACTGGGTGTCTAATGAAATAGCTAGCTGATATAACGAGTTGGTTAACCAGTTAGCTGTTTTAACTAGTTGGTAAACGAGTTAACCAGCTGATTTAACTAGTTGGATAATTAGTTATCTAGGTAACTTAACTTGTTGGCTGATGAGTTGCCTGACTAGTTAGCTCGTTTTACACATTGGCTGACTACTCAGCCAACATATTACCTGGATTCACATGGTGGCACCCTAGTCGGCCGTCTAGTTACCTGATTCAATGAGTTGACTGTCAAGTTGGCCCACTAGTTATCATGGTTAATTAGTTAGCAGGCTGGTTTCCTGACCTAACTAGTCGGCTGACTATTTGGCTGACTAGTTGGCTGACCTAACTATTCGGCCACCTGTTTTGCAAAGCTAAATTCTTAGCTGACAATTTGGCCGACTAGTCAGTTGATTGGTTAGCTGAAATAACTAGTTGGCCAACTCATCAGCCAACCGCTTAGCTGACTTAACTAGTCGGCCAGCGAGTTAGCCGACTGGTCAGCTGAATTAACTAGTCAGCCAGTGAGTGAGCCGACTGGTCAGCTGACTTAACTAGTTGGCTGGAGTGTGAGCCGACTGTTCAACTGACTTCACTATTTGGCTGGCAAGTGAGCTGACTGGTCAGAAGACTTAACTAGTCGACCAGTGATTAAGCCGACAGGTGAGCCGACTTAATTAGTCAGCTGTCAATTAAGCCGATGTGTGAGCTGCCTTAATGACTCTGCCAGCAATCTAGGCGACCAGAGATCTGACAACAAATCGGCCAGCAAGGAAGCCAACTAATTAGCTGAAGTGTTGGCCTGCAAGCGAGCTGACAAGTAATTGACCTGTTGGCTGGCGAGTGAGCTGAAT
>NW_007141393.1:0-699 GCF_000164805.1 Carlito syrichta | reverse complement strand
GTTAGCCGACTGGTCAGCTGAATTAACTAGTCAGCCAGTGAGTGAGCCGACTGGTCAGCTAACTTAACTAGTTGGCTGGAGTGTGAGCTGACCGTTCAGCTGACTTCACTATTTGGCTGGCAAGTGAGCTGACTGGTCAGAAGACTTAACTAGTCGACCAGTGATTAAGCCAACAGGTGAGCCGACTTAACTAGTCAGCTGTCAATTAAGTCGATGTGTGAGCTGCCTTAATGACTCTGCCAGCAATCTAGGCGACCAGAGATCTGACTTAACAAATCGGCCAGCAAGGAAGCCAACTAATTAGCTGAAGTGTTGGCCTGCAAGCAAGCTGACAAGTAATTGACCTGTTGGCTGGCGAGTGAGCTGACTAATTTGCTGATCAGATGGTAGGCGAGCGAGCCAACTAGTTAGCTGACATGATGGAAAGTGAGTGAGCCCACTAGTTATATGATCAGCTGGTTGAGTGACTAGCCAATTAGTTACCTAAGTAATTAGCTGATTTGCCAGCTGACATAACTAGCTAACTGACTAACTAGCTGGCTATCTAGCTGACTTAACTAGCTAGCAAACAAGCTATCTAGCTGTCTAGCTAGTTGACTTAACTAGCTAGCTAATTGGATAGTTAGCTGGCTAGCTGACTTAACTATCTAGCTGAAAATCTGCTGACTTGCTAGCTGACTGAACAGGCTAGCTGAGTAG
>NW_007141392.1:0-788 GCF_000164805.1 Carlito syrichta | reverse complement strand
CTAGCCAGTTGTCTTAACACGCTGACATCCCTAGATAGCCACGTGGCTATCTAACTGACTTAACTCGCTAGGTACATACATTGCCAGTTTGCTAACCAGCTGCTCTTAACTAGCTGAATTAACCAGCTAACCAGCTGACTAGCCAACTGACTTAACTAACTCGCTACTTAGATATCCTTCTGGCTAGCAAGCTGACTTAACTAGCTGAGTTAACTACCTAGCTACCTAGCTGGCCAGCTGACCTATATAGTTAGTAACTAGCTAGTTACCTAGCTAGCCTGCTGACTTAAATGGTTATCTAACGAGCTAGCTACCCAGCTAACAAGCTGACTTAAATAGTTAGTGGCCTAGCTAGCTTGATGACTTAACCAGCTAGTTAACTAGTAAGCTTACTCGTTATCTAACGTGCTAGCAAGCAGACTTAATCATCTGATTTAACTCATTAGCTTAAGAGCTAGCTAGCTGATTCATCCAGCTGACTTACCTCGTTAGGTAACTAGCTAGCTGACTCAACCTGCTGACAACCCGTTAGTTAACTAGCTAACTACTTCACTCAACCTGCTGACTTAACCCGTTAGCTAACTAACAAGCTAACTGTCTTAACCATCTGACTAAATTAGAAAGCTGACTTAACTAGCTGACTTAGCTATCTTACTTAGCTACTTAGCTAGCTGACTTAACTGGCCGACTTAAGAAGATAGCTAGCTGACTTACTACATGAATTAAATAGTTAGCTAACTAATTAACTAGCTGAATAACTAGCTGCTTTAATAATTATCTAACTAATT
>NW_007141391.1:0-675 GCF_000164805.1 Carlito syrichta | reverse complement strand
TGGCGAGCAAGCCAAATAATTAGTTGTCCTGTTGGACTATGAGCAAACCGATGAGTTAGTTGAACTTTTGGCTGGTGAGTGAGCCGTCTGGTATGCTGACTGGTTGGCATGTGAGGGAGCAGACTATTAGCTGATCTGATGGAAAGTGAGCGAGGCCACTAGTTAGCTGACCAGCTTGCTGAGTTGCTAGCCCACTAGTTAGCTAAGTAATTAGCTGATTTGATAGCTGTCTTAACTAGATAGCTGACTAGCTAGCTGGCTATCTAGCTGACGTAACTAGCTAGAACAAAAGCTATATACCTGTCTATCTAGCTGACTTAACTAGTTAGCTAACTGGCAAGTTAGCTGGCTAGCTGACTTAACTATCAAGCTGATTAGTTAGCTAGCTAGATAGCTGACTTAAATAGCTAGCTGACAAGCAACCTGACTACCTAGCTGACTTAAATAGCTAGCTGAATAGTTAGCTAAATTGCCAGCAGACTTAACTAGCTAGCTTTCTAGCTAGCTGACTTAACTAGCTGACTAGCTAGTTGGCTGGATAGCTGGCTAGCCAGCTGACTTCGCTAGTTAGATACCTGCTTGGCTAGATGGCTAACCAGCTGGCTTAACTAGCTAGCTACCTGGCTGACTAGTTGGCTAGGCAACTGACTAGCTAGTTAGAGAGCTGCCCAGCTG
>NW_007141390.1:0-770 GCF_000164805.1 Carlito syrichta | reverse complement strand
ATGAGCAAACCGATGAGTTAGTTGAACTTTTGGCTGGTGAGTGAGCCGTCTGGTATGCTGACTGGTTGGCATGTGAGGGAGCAGACTATTAGCTGATCTGATGGAAAGTGAGTGAGGCCACTAGTTAGCTGACCAGCTTGCTGAGTTGCTAGCCCACTAGTTAGCTAAGTAATTAGCTGATTTGATAGCTGTCTTAACTAGATAGTTGACTAGCTAGCTGGCTATCTAGCTGATGTAACTAGCTAGAACCAAAGCTATATACCTGTCTATCTAGCTGACTTAACTAGCTAGCTAACTGGCAAGTTAGCTGGCTAACTGACTTAACTATCAAGCTGATTAGTTAGCTAACTAGATAGCTGACTTAAATAGCTAGCTGACAAGCAACCTGACTACCTAGCTGACTTAAATAGCTAGCTGAATAGTTAGCTAAATTGCCAGCAGACTTAACTAGCTAGCTTTCTAGCTAGCTGACTTAACTAGCTGACTAGCTAGTTGGCTGGATAGCTGGCTAGCCAGCTGACTTAGCTAGTTAGATACCTGGTTGGCTAGATGGCTAACCAGCTGGCTTAACTAGCTAGCTACCTGGCTGACTAGTTGGCTAGGCAACTGACTAGCTAGTTAGAGAGCTGCCCAGCTGGCTAGTTAGCTGAATTAAATAGGCATCTGGCTGGCTGGACAGTCTGATAGCCAATGGGATTAACTATCCAGCCACCCTGCTGGCCAGACGCCTAGCCAACTGGCATAACTAGATGACCATCTACCTGACCAGG
>NW_007141389.1:0-794 GCF_000164805.1 Carlito syrichta | reverse complement strand
AAGTAGCTAGCTAGCTGGCAAACCAGCTGACTTAACTAGAGAGCTCCCCTCATAAGCAGCTGGGTAGCCAGCTGATTTAACAAACTGACTTAACCAGCTAGCCAGCTGAATTAACTAACTGACTTAACTAGCTAGCTACTTAGGGCTCCAGCTGTGTTAACCAGATGACTAAACTAGTTAGCTACTTAGCTAGCCAGCTGACTGGTCAACTGACTTAACTATCTGACTTAATTAGCTAGCCAGCTGGATGGCCAGCTGAATTAATGAGCTGACTTAACCAACTAGCCAGCTAACTAACCAACTGACTTAACTAGCTAGCTACCTAGCCAGCCAGCTGGGAAGCCAGCTGAATTATCTAGCTGACTTAACTAGCTAGCCAGCTGGCTAGCCAGCTAACTTAACTAGCTTACTACCTAGACATCCAGCTGCTTAGCCATTTGACTTAACTAGTTGACTTAATCAGGTAGCCAGCTATCTAGCAGGCTGACTTGACTGCCTGGCTACCTAGATAGTCAGATGGATAGTCAGCTGACTTATCTAACTAGCTACTTACGTAGCCTGCTGTATTGCCAGCTAACTTAACTACCTAGCTACCTAGCTATCCAGCTTGCTAGTGAGCTGACTTTAACAAGGTTACTAAACTAGCTAGCTAACTGGCTAGCCAGTTGACTTAATTAGCTATCTAGGCAACTAGGCAGATGGCTTAGCCCAGCTGAAGTAACTCGCTGACTTACTAGCTAGCAAGCTACTTAACTAGCTGAATTATCCAGTTAGCTACCTAGTTAGCCAGCTGG
>NW_007141388.1:0-760 GCF_000164805.1 Carlito syrichta | reverse complement strand
CACTGATATCACTAGGTAGCCAGGTAGCTATCTAGCTGACTTAACAAGCTAGCTACCTACTTTGTCCGTCGGCTTACCAGCTCTCTTAACTAGCTGAATTAACCAGCTAGCCAGCTGGCTAGCCAACCGACTTAACTAGCTAGCTACCTAGCTAGCCAGCTGACTTAACTATCTGACTTAACTAGCTAGCTACCTAGCTGACCAGCTGTCTTAAATAGTTAGGTAACTAGCTAGCTACCTAGCTAGCCAGCTGATTTAAATAGTTAGCTGCCTAGCTAGCTAACTGACTTAATCAGCTAGCTAACTAGTTAGCTTACTCATTATCTAATGTCCTAGCTAGGTGACTTATTGATCTTAGCTCGTTAGCTAATGAGCTAGCTAGCTAACACAAAGAGCTGACTTAAGTCATTAGATAGTTAGGTACCTAGCTGACTCATCCAGCTGACTTAACTCGTTAGCTTACTAGCTAGCTAGCCTACTCAACCAGCTGACTCAACCCGTTTCCTAACTTGCTAGCTTGCTGACTCAACCAGCTGACTTAATACGTTAGCTAACTAGCTAACTTCCTGTCTCAACCTGCTAACTTAACCTGTTAGTTAACTAAATATCTAGCTGACTTAATCAGCTAACGAAATTAAAATACTGACTTAATTTGCTAATTTAACGGGCTGACTTAACTAGTAGCTAGCTAACCTAAATAGGTGAATTAATTAGTAAGCTAACTATTTAACAAGCTGCAATGCTAGCTGACTTAATTATT
>NW_007141387.1:0-819 GCF_000164805.1 Carlito syrichta | reverse complement strand
ATGTCCTAGCTAGGTGACTTATTGATCTTAGCTCGTTAACTAATGAGCTAGCTAGCTAACACAAAGAGCTGACTTAAGTCATTAGATAGTTAGGTACCTAGCTGACTCATCCAGCTGACTTAACTCGTGAGCTTACTAGCTAGCTAGTCTACTCAACCAGCTGACTCAACCCGTTTCCTAACTTGCTAGCTTGCTGACTCAGCCAGCTGACTTAATACGTTAGCTAACCAGCTAACTTCCTGTCTCAACCTGCTAACTTAACCTGTTAGTTAACTAAATATCTAGCTGACTTAATCAGCTAACGAAATTAAAATACTGACTTAATTAGCTAATTTAACGGGCTGACTTAACTAGTTAGCTAGCTAACCTAAATAGGTGAATTAATTAGTAAGCTAACTATTTAACAAGCTGCAATGCTAGCTGACTTAATTATTTAACTAACTAGTCAGGAAGCAGACTCAAGTATCTGACAAATCATTAGCTAACAAGTGAGCTAGCTGATTTAACTAGCTGACTTAGCCAGCTAGCTGCCTAGCTAGCTGACTTAGCTAACTGACTTAACTAGTTGGTTAACGAGATAGCTAGCTGACTTAACAAGTTGTTTAATGAGCTATCTAATTGTTTGTTTTGTTTTGTTTAGTTTTTTGCTTTTTTTGGAGTTGGAGTCTCGCTCTGTCGCCCAGACTGGAGTGCAGTGGCTGCTCCCGGCCACCGCACCCTCTACCCACTGGGCTCCGGCAATCCTTCCGCCTCAGCCTTCCAAGTAGCTGGAATTACTGGCATACGCTACCATGCCCAGCACATTTTTTGATTTATTGT
>NW_007141386.1:0-1097 GCF_000164805.1 Carlito syrichta | reverse complement strand
TACTTAACTAGTCGACCCAGCGTGTGAGATGACTAGTCAGCTGAATTTAGTCAGCTGATGTGTCAGCCAACTAGTCAGACTTAACTAGTTGGCCGGTGAGTGAGACCCCCAGTGTGCCGACTTAACTAGTCGGCTGGCGAGTGAGCTGATGTGTGATCTGCCTTAAACTATTCGGCCGGAGAGTGAGCCGACCTGTGAGCTTACTTAACTAGTTGGCTGGCAAGCAAGCTGACTAGTTCGCTGATCTGTTGGCCTGTGAGCAAATCGACAAGTTAATTAACCTGTTGGCTGGTGAGCAAGCCGACTAGTTTGCTGACAGGTTGGCAGGTGAGCGAGCCGAATATTTAGCTGACTTGATGGAAAGCAAGCGAGCCCACTAGTTAGCTGACCAGCTAGTTGAGTTGCTAGCTGACTAGTTAGCCAAGTAATTGCCTGTTTTGCTAGCTGACTTAGCTAATTAGCTGACTAGCTAGCTGGCTATCTAGCTGATATAACTAGCTAGCAAACAAGCTATCTAGCTGTCTAGCAAGCTGACTTAACTAGCTAGCTAACTGGCTAGTTAGCAGGCTAGCTGACTTAATTATCTAGCTGACTAGCTAGCTGACTAGCTAGCTGACATAACTAGCTATTTGACAAGCAATCTGACTAGTTCGCTGACTTAACTAGCTAGATGAATATTCAGCTGACTTGCTAGCTGACTTAACTAACTAGCTGGCAAGCTAACTGACTTAAATAACTGGCTAGCTAGTTGGCTGGCTAGCTGGCTAGCCAGCTGACTTAACTAGGTAGCTACCTGGTTGACTAGATGGCTAGCCAGCTGGCTTAACTAGGTAGGTACCTGGGAGTCTAGCTGGCTAGCTGGCTAGGTAGTTAGCTAGCTAATTAAGTCAGCTGGCTAGCCGGCTGGCTAGCTAGTTAGGTCGCACGGTTATTGAGTTTGGCTAGTCAGCTGACTTAACTAGCTGACTTAACCAGCTAGCCAACCCGACTAGCCAGGTGAATTTAACTATGTAGCTACTTTAGCTAGCCAGTTGTCTTGCCATTTGAATTACTAGCTCACTTATCCAGCTAGCCACTGGCTAGCCAGCTGACTCAAT
>NW_007141385.1:0-754 GCF_000164805.1 Carlito syrichta | reverse complement strand
TGGCAGACAAGCTAGCTGGGTTAGATAGTTGACTGACGAGTTGGCCCACTAGTCAGCTCTGTTAAATATTTGGATGGCTGTTGTGCTGGCCTAACTAGTCGGACGATTAGTAGGCCAATTAGTTAGATGGCCTCACTTGTTGGTGACTAGCTCTCACTTGTTGGTGATTAACTTGATATGTGAGCTGCCTTATAGGCTGACAATTTAGTCTACTATTCGGCCGATTGTTTAGCTGACTTAACTAGTTGACAGCTAAGCGACCAACCAGTTAGCTGACTTAACTAGTCAGCTGGCATGTGAGCCAACAGATGAGCTGATTTAACTAAATGTCCGGTGAGTGATCTGACAGGTCAGCTGACTTAACTAGTCAGCCGATGAGTCAACTGGCGAGTCAGCTGACTTAACTATTCGACTGGCAAGTGAACTGACTGGTCACCTGACTTTAGTCGACTGGCAAGTGAGCTGACTGGTCAGAGGACTTATCTAGTCGGCCGGTCATTGAGTTGACCGGTGAGCTGACTTAACTAGTCAACTGGTGATTGAGGCGACAGGCAAGCTGCCTTAACTAGTCAGCAGTTGAGCGAGCCAACTGGCCAGTCAGCTTAATTAGGCAGCATGCTGGCTGGACATTTGGATAGCCAGCCAGCTTAACTAGCCAGCCACACTGCTGGCTAGCCAGCTGACTTAACTTGCAAGCTACATCACTAGCCAGTTGGCTAGCCTCTAGAATTAACCAGCTGTTTAACCAGCTAGC
>NW_007141384.1:0-1021 GCF_000164805.1 Carlito syrichta | reverse complement strand
CTAGTCAGCTGGCATGTGAGCCAACAGATGAGCTGATTTAACTAAATGTCCGGTGAGTGATCTGACAGGTCAGCTGACTTAACTAGTCAGCCGATGAGTCAACTGACGAGTCAGCTGACTTAACTATTCGACTGGCAAGTGAACTGACTGGTCACCTGACTTTAGTCGACTGGCAAGTGAGCTGACTGGTCAGAGGACTTATCTAGTCGGCCGGTCATTGAGTTGACCGGTGAGCTGACTTAACTAGTCAACTGGTGATTGAGGCGACAGGCAAGCTGCCTTAACTAGTCAGCAGTTGAGCGAGCCAACTGGCCAGTCAGCTTAATTAGGCAGCATGCTGGCTGGACATTTGGATAGCCAGCCAGCTTAACTAGCCAGCCACACTGCTGGCTAGCCAGCTGACTTAACTTGCAAGCTACATCACTAGCCAGTTGGCTAGCCTCTAGAATTAACCAGCTGTTTTAACCAGCTAGCCATCTGAATTCACTAGCTTTCTATCTAGCTAGCGAGCTGGCTAGCCAACTTACTTAATGAGGTGACTTAACTAGCAAGTCAGCTGGTTACCCAGCTGACTTAACTAGTTGATTAACGAGATAGGCAGCTATCCAGACAGGTGACTAAACTAGCTGGCTTAACTAGTTATACAGCTGTCTACCAGCTGACTTAACTAGCTCTTTACCTCTCTAGAAACCTGAATAACCATTGACTTAACTAGTTGACTTAATTAGTTAGCCAGCTGGCTAGCCAACTGACTTGACTAGGTCACTAGCTAGATAGGCAGCTGGCTAGCCAGCTAACTTAACTGTCTGCCTTATCTAGCTGGCTTGCTTTCTAGACAGTCAAATTAGCTAGCTTGCTACTTAGCCAGCTGCATATCCAGCTGAATTAACTAGGTGACTTATCTTACTAGCCAGCTGTTAGCAAGCTGACATAACTGGCAAGCTACCTACCTAGACAGCTGGTTAGTCAGCTGACTTAACTTGGTCACTTAAGTATATAGCAGGCTGGCTAGCCAGCTGAG
>NW_007141383.1:0-724 GCF_000164805.1 Carlito syrichta | reverse complement strand
TGCTTTCTAGACAGTCAAGTTAGCTAGCTTGCTACTTAGTTAGCCAGCTGCCTATCCAGCTAAATTAACTAGGTGACTATCTTACTAGCCAGCTGTTAGCAAGCTGACATAACTGGCAAGCTACCTACCTAGACAGCTGGCTAGTCAGCTGACTTATTTGGTCACTTAAGTATATAGCAGGCTGGCTAGCCAGCTGAGATAACTAGCTAGCTACTTAGGTAGCAAGCTGTCTAGCCAGCTGACTTATCTAGCTGAATTAACTAGCTAGCCAGCTGGCTAGCCAGATGAATTATTTGCCTAGCCACCTAGCTAGCCAGCAAGCTAGCCAGTCGACTTAACTAGATGACTTAACGAAGTAGCCAGCTGACTAGCCAGCAGACTTAACTAGCTAGCTACCTAGCTAGACAGCTTGATTACCAGCTGACTTAACTAGCTGACATAACTAGACACCTGATGCCTAGCCAGATGACTTAACTAGCTACCTACCTACATAGCCCGCTGGTTTGCCAGCTGACTTAGGTACCTAACTACCTAGTTAAGTCAGCTAACTTATCAGCCGACATGTTGACTGATAGCTAACCTGCTGGACAAAGAACTGACTTAACTAGGTGACTTAACTAGCTAGCCAGCTGGTTAGTTAGCTGACTTAACTAGCTAGCTAACTTGCTAGTCAGCGAGCTACCCCACTGACTTAACAAACTGACTTAACTAGCAAACCAGCTGA
>NW_007141382.1:0-754 GCF_000164805.1 Carlito syrichta | reverse complement strand
AACTTGCTACTTAGTTAGCCAGCTGCCTTTCCAGCTGAATTAACTAGGTGACTTATCTTACTAGCCAGCTGTAGCAAGCTGACATAACTGGCAAGCTACCTACCTAGACAGCTGGCTAGTCAGCTGACTTAACTTGGTCACTTAAGTATATAGCAGGCTGGCTAGCCAGCTGAGATAACTAGGTAGCTACTTAGGTAGCAAGCTGTCTAGCCAGCTGACTTATCTAGCTGAATTAACTAGCTAGCCAGCTGGCTAGCCAGATGAATTATTTGCCTAGCCATCTAGCTAGCCAGCAGGCTAGCCAGTCGACTTAACTAGATGACTTAACGAAGTAGCCAGCTGACTAGCCAGCAGACTTAACTAGCTAGCTACCTAGCTAGACAGCTTGATTGCCAGTTGACTTAACTAGCTGACATAACTAGACACCTGATGCCTAGCCAGATGACTTAACTAGCTACCTACCTACATAGCCCGCTGGTTTGCCAGCTGACTTAGGTACCTAACTACCTAGTTAAGTCAGCTAACTTATCAGCCGACATGTTGACTGATAGCTAACCTGCTGGACAGAGAGCTGACTTAACTAGGTGACTTAACTAGCTAGCCAGCTGGTTAGTTAGCTGACTTAACTAGCTAGCTAACTTGCTAGTCAGTGAGCTACCCCACTGACTTAACAAACTGACTTAACTAGCAAACCAGCTGACTTAACTAGCTGACTTAACTAGCTAGCTAACTTGCTAGTCAGCGAGCTACCCCA
>NW_007141381.1:0-770 GCF_000164805.1 Carlito syrichta | reverse complement strand
CCTGATTTAACTAGCTAGCTACCTAGATAGTCAGCTGGCTGGGAAGCTGACTTAACTAGCTGACTTAACTAGCTAGTCAGCTGGCTGGCCTGCTGAATTAACTAGCATGCCAGTTGCCTGGGCAGCTGAATTTACTATCTGATTTAATGAACTAGACAGCTGACTAGCCAGCTGACTTAACTCGTTAGCTACTTAGCTAGCCAACTGGGAAGCCAGCTGATTAACTAGCTGACTTAAATAACTAGCCAGCTGACTAGCCAGCTGATTTAATTAGCTTGCTACCTAGCTAGCCATCTGGCTAGCCAGCAGATATAACTAGTTGACTTAACCTGCTAGCCAACTGACTAGCCAGCTGACAGAACTAGCTGAATTAACTAGCTAGCCAACTGGCTGGCCAAATGACTTAACTAGCTCTCTTCATAGCTAGCTAGCTGGCTAGCCAGCAGACTTAATGAGCTGATGTAATTAGCTTGCCAGCTGGCTAACAAACTGACTTAATTAGCTCGCTACCTAACTAGCCAACTGACTAGCCAGCTGACTTAAATAACTGGCCTGCTTGCTAGTCAGCTGAATTAACTAGCTGGCTACATATCTAGCCAGCTGGCTAGCCAACTGACTTACCTAGCTGACTTAAGGTAGCAAGCTGGCTAGCCACCTAACTTAACATTCAAGCTATCTATGTAGCCAGCAGATAGCCAGCTGACTTAACTAGCTGACTAAACAAGTAACCTTCTGGCTAGCAAGCTGACTTATCTAGCTACCTACCTACC
>NW_007141380.1:0-805 GCF_000164805.1 Carlito syrichta | reverse complement strand
TAGTCAGCCAGTGACTGAGCCTATGCCTGCTCTGCCATAACTAGTTGGCCAGCGAGTGAGCTGACTGATGAGCTGACTTAATTAGTTGACTAAAGAGCAACTAGTTAGCTGACCTGTTGGCTTTCGAGCAAGCTGACAAGTTACTTGACCTGTTGGCTGGCAAAAGAGCCTACTAGTTTGCTGACCAGTTGGCAGGAGAGCGAGCCTACTAGTTAGCTAACCTGATGGAAAGCAAGGGAGTTCACTAGTTAGCTGACCATCTAGCTGAGTTGCTAGCTGACTAGTTATCTAAGTAAATAGCTGATTTGCTAGCTGACTTAACAAGCTAGCCGACTAGCTAGCTGGCTGTCTAGCTGACATAACTAGCTAGCAAACAAGCTATCTAGCTATATAGCTATCTAGTTACTTAACTAGCTCGCTACTTAACTAGCTACTTAACTAGCTAGGTAACTGGCTAGTTACCTGGCTAGTTGACTTAACTATCTAGCTGACTAGATAACTGACTAGATAGTTGACTAGCCAGCAGACTTAAGTAACTAGTTGGCTAGCAACCTGAGTAGCTAGTTGACTTAACAATCTAGCTGAATTGTTAGCTGACTTGCTAGCTGAATTGATTACTAGCTGGCTAGCTAGATGTTTTAACTAGCTGACTAGCTAGTTGGCTGGCTAGCTGGCTAGCCAGCTGACAACTAGCTAGCTACATGGTTGACTAGATGGCTACATGGGTGGCTAGCTACATAGGCAGCCAGCTAACTAGCTAGCAGGATGGCCAGCTGGCTAGCCAGCAGGTGTAAATAGCCAGCCG
>NW_007141379.1:0-806 GCF_000164805.1 Carlito syrichta | reverse complement strand
CCAACTGACTTAACGAGGGTGACTAAACAAGCTAGTAAGCTGGTAAGCAGGCTGACTTAACTACTTGATAAACAAGCTAGGCAGCTGGCCATTCAGGTGAATAACGAGTTAGCTAACTGTTTTATCTAGTAGGTAAATGAGTAAATTAGCTGACTCAACTAGTTAGATTAAGAGTTAGCTAGGTGACTTAACTTGTTGGCTGACGAGTCAGCTGACAATTTAACTGGTTTAACACGTTGGCTGACTACTCAGCTGACTTGTTATCTGGCTTAACAAGTTGGCCGATTAGTCGGCCGACTAGTTAGCTGGGTCAACTAGTTGACTGATGAGTTGGCCCACTCGTTAGCTCGGTTAACTAGTTGGCATGCTGGTTTGCTGAACTAACTATTTAGCCGACTAGTTGGCCAACAATTTAGCTGGCCTAACTAGTCGGTTTACTAGTTAGCTGAACTAACTTATCAGCTGACAAGTTGGCCTACTAGTCGGCCTATTGGTTAGCTGACTCAACAAGTTGGCCAGCTAGTAGGATGACCAGATGCTTAATAAACTAGTCGGTCAGTGATTGAGCCGACAGTTGAGCTGACTTAACTAGTTGTCTGGTGAGTGAGCTGACTTGTCAACTGACATAACTAGTTGGCCGGCGAGTGGGCCGACTTGTCAGCTGACTTAAGTAGCCGGCCAGCGTGTGAGGCAACTGGTCAGTTGAAATAACTAATCGGCCAGCAAGTGAACTGACTGGTCAGATAAATTAAGTCAGCTGTTAAGTGATACAACAGCTCAAAAGACATCTAGTTGACCAGCAATTG
>NW_007141378.1:0-783 GCF_000164805.1 Carlito syrichta | reverse complement strand
ACCATCTAGCCAGCTGGATAGCCAGCTAACTCAACAACACATTTAACTCGTTAGCCAGCTGGCTAGTCAGCTGACTTAACTAGCTGACATCACTAGCTTGCCAGCTGGCTAGCCAGCTGACCTAATTAGCTAGCTACCTATGTATCTCACTGGCTTACCAGCTGACTTAAGTACCTAGCTACCTACCCATCCAACTGACTAACCAGCTGACTTAACTAGGTTACTTAATTAGCTATCCAGCTGGCTATCCAGCTGACTAAACTAGTTGCCTACCATGCTAGGCAGCTGGCTATCCAGCTGACTTAACTAGTTGACTTAACTAGATAGCCAGCTGACTTAAATAGCTCACTAAACTAGCTAGCTACCTAGATAGCCAGCTGACATTACTACCCAAAATAAATAGTTAGCTACGTACCTAACTATCTAGCTAGCCAACTTAAGTAGCTGACTTAAATAGATAGCTAGCTGACATAACTACCTGCTGGAGTCCGCTCCAGGAGAGAGTCAGGGCTTGAGACGGGGGAATCGGGAAGCAGCAAAAAAGAAAAGACGAACACGACAGGATCCTTCTTCCTGGGGAGAGTTCGAGACTCTGCCATTTTTTATTCAACTCTTACAAGCTTATATAGTTTTTTACTGACCTCCCTACCCACAAAATATTACACATTAAATGTTTACATCATGTTTTTTCTTTTGTTTATGGGGAAATTGACCTTTACAAGTCTCATTTTGTTCCTTCCTGCTACCAGTGGTGTAACAAATACCAGCTGCCAATTTATCAGC
>NW_007141377.1:0-735 GCF_000164805.1 Carlito syrichta | reverse complement strand
GACTTAACAAGCTTGCTACCAGCTATCTAGCTGGGTGCTCAGCTCACTTAACTAGCTGGCTTAAACAATTGGCTTGCTGGCTACTCAGCTGAATTAACTAGCTTGCTATATAGCTAGTCAGCTGGTTAGCAAACTGACTTAACTTGTCGACTTAACTAACTAGCCAGCGTTCTAGCCAGTTGACTTAAGTAGCCAGCTGCCTAGAAGCCAGCTGGCTAGCAAGTTGACTTAACTAGGTAACTTAACTAGGTAGACAGCAGGTTAGACAGCTTATTTAAATATCTTGCTACCTCACTAGCCAACTAGCCAGCTGACTTAACTAGGTGACTTAACTAGTTAGCCAGCTGGCTAGCTGTCTGACCTAACTGCCTAGGTACCTAGCTAGCCAGCTGGATAGCCTGCTGACTTAACTAGCTAGTTAACTACATCGCCGGCTGGCTTGCCAGCTGACTTAACTATCTAGCTACCTAGCTAACTAGCTGGTTATTTGAGCTGACTTAACTAGGTCATTTAACTAGTTAGTTAACTGGATAGCCAGCTGACTTAATTAGCTAGCTACCCAGAAAAACAGCAGGTTCACCAGCTGACTTAACTCAATGACTTAACTAACTAGCAAGCTGACTTAACCAGCTATAATCCTAGCTAATCAGCTGAATTAACTAGCTGGCTTAACTAGCTAGCTTCCTAACTTGCTATCTAGGTAGCCAGCTGACTTAACTAGCTGACTTAACTGGG
>NW_007141376.1:0-3382 GCF_000164805.1 Carlito syrichta | reverse complement strand
CTCAATTTCCCACTTTCTCATCAATCACAACTGTCAATGTTGTTACTTATAAAGGGTGTGAGGAAGTACTTGTTTTTCCTTTTTAGCTGAAGGTTTCAAAATTTGCATTCCCTTATCCCTTCAGGGGGGAAATTTTTTGCTTTTGAGCCCTTTTTACATTTTGATACATAGGTTTATTGCTAATTCCACATCCTTGCACATTCTAAGGGGCACCCTTTTTGCTGCAATCTCACCTCCATTATGCCTATGTATAATTTTTGCTGTCAAATGCCATCATCCATTTGCGCATCTATTATCTCAATTAAAGAGGGAATATTCTCAAGCCTATGCACGCAATCCTTCAAAGTTAGGGAAAGTCCATCAACAGGATCCATGGGGCTTTGCCTTCGTCATGGCAGCATCTTACTGGGGCCTTGCTCCCAGCTGGCGTTTTTCCTGTTATCAGGTCCCTTTTACCTTACTTTTACTAGTGATTGCGGCTCCCGGCAACTACCTACTTAACAAGCTACCTTGCTAGCCAGCTGAATTAACTAGCTGAAATAACTAGTTACCCAGCTGTCTAGTCATTTGACTTAACTAGCTTTTTAACTAACTAGTAGCTGGCTAGCCAACTGACTAAACTAAGTAACTTAACTAGCCAACCAGCTGGCTAGCCAGCTGACTTAACTAGATAGCTGCAATGATAGACAGCTGGTTAGCCATTTGACTTAACTAACTGACTTAACTCGCTAGCCAGCTGACTTCACTAGCTGACTTAACCAGCTAACTAACTGGCTAGCCAGCTGGCTGGCCAGCTGAATTAATTAGCTGATTTAAAAAGCTAGTCAACTGACTGGCCAGCTGAATTAACTAACTGACTTAAACAGCTAACCAGCTGGCTAGCCAGCTGACTAAACTAGCTAGCTACCTAGCTAGAGATCTGGAAAGCCAGTTGAATTAAGTACCTGACTTAACTAGTTAGCCAGGCGGCTAGCCAGCTGACTTAACTAGCTTGCTACCTAACTAGCCAATTGGCTAGCCAGCTTACTTAACTAGTTGACTTAACCAGCCTGCCAGCTGGGTAGCCAGCTGACTCAATTTACTGATGTAAGTAGTTAGCCAGTTGTCTAGACAGAAGACTTAACTAGCACTCTACCTAATTAGCTAGCTGGCTAGCCAGCTGACTTAACTAGCTGACTTAATTAGCTAGACTGCTGGCTACCCAACTGACTTAACAAGCTTGCTACCAGCTATCTAGCTGGGTGTTCAGCTCACTTAACTAACTGGCTTAAACAATTGGCTTGCTGGCTACTCAGCTGAATTAACTAGCTTGCTATATAGCTAGTCAGCTGGTTAGCAAGCTGACTTAACTTGTCGACTTAACTAACTAGCCAGCTGTCTAGCCAGTTGACTTAAGTAGCCAGCTACCTAGAAGCCAACTGGCTAGGAAGTTGACTTAACTAGGTGACTTAACTAGATAGACAGCAGGTTAGACAGCTTATTTAAATATCTTGCTACCTCACTAGCCAACTAGCCAGCTGACTTAACTAGGTGACTTAACTAGCTAGCCAGCTGGCTAGCTGTCTGACCTAACTGCCTAGGTACCTAGCTAGCCAGCTGGATAGTCAGCTGACTTAACTAGCTAGTTAACTACATCACCGGCTGGCTTGCCAGCTGACTTAACTATCTAGCTACCTAGCTAACTAGCTGGTTATTTGAGCTGACTTAACTAGGTCATTTAACTAGTTAGTTAACTGGATAGCCAGCTGACTTAATTAGCTAGCTACCCAGAAAGACAGCAGGTTCACCAGCTGACTTAACTCAATGACTTAACTAACTAGCAAGCTGACTTAACCAGCTATAATCCTAGCTAATCAGCTGAATTAACTAGCTGGCTTAACTAGCTAGCTTCCTAACTTGCTATCTAGGTAGCCAGCTGACTTAACTAGCTGACTTAACTGGCTAGCTACCTGACATAACTAGCAGTCTTATGTAACTTGATTCCTAGCTAGCCAGTTGACTCAACTAGCTTAAATAACTAGCTATCCAGATGGCTAACCATCTGACTTAATTAGCTTTTTAACTAGCTAACCAGCTGGATAGCCAAATGACTTAATGGGTTGACTTCAGCTGACTTAACTAGCTGGCTACCTATCTAGCCAGCTGTCTAGCCATCTGACTTACCTCGCTGAATTAAGCTAGAGAGCTGGCTAGCCAGCACACTTAACTAGCTAGCTGCCTACCTAACCAGCAGGATAGCCATCTGACTTAACTAGGTGAATTGAACAGCTAGCCTGCTTGCTAGCAAGCTGACTTATCTAGCTAGCTACCTACATAGCCAGCTGACTAGACAGCTGACTACACTAGATGACTTGACCAGCTAGCCAGTTGGATAGCCAGGTGACTTAACTAGCTGATATCACTAGCTAGCTGGGTAACTATTGAACTGACTTAACTAGCTAGCTGCCTAACTTGCCAGTTGACTAGCTAATTCTCTTAACTACCTGAATTAACCAGCTATCCAGCTGTCTAACTAACTAACTAAACCAGTTAACTCCCTAGCAAGGCAGCTGCCTAGCCAGCTGATTTAACTAGCTGACTTAACTAGCTAGCTACCTAGCTAGCCAGCTGATAAATAGTTAGCTAACTAGCTAGCTACATAGCTTGCCAGGTGACTTAAATTGTTAGCTAACTAGCTAGCTACCAGCTAGCAAGCTGACTTAAATAGTGAGTTACCTAGCTAGCTAGCTGTCCTCACTAGCTAGCTAACTAGTTAGCTTACTCATTATCTAACATGCTAACTAGGTGACTTAATTATCTTACTTGACTCGTTAGCTAACGAGCTAACTAGCTGACATAACCAGCTGACTTAAATCATTAGCTAACTAACTAGTTAGCTGATTCATCCAGCTGACTTAACTCGTTAGCTAAGTAGCTAGTTAGTCTACTCAACCAGCTGACTCAACTCGTTTGCTAACTAGCTAACTTGCTGACTCAACCAGCTGACTTAACCCGTTAGTTACCCAGCTAACTATCTGACTCTACCTGCTGACTTAACCCATTAGCTAAGTAGCTAGCTAGCTGTCTTAACCAGCTGGCTAAATTAGAAAGTTTACTTAACTAGCATACCTAGCTAGCTGACTTAACTACTTAGCTAGCTGACTTAACTGGCTGACTTAACTAGTTAGCTAGCTGACTTAATACCTGAATAAAATAGTTAGATAACTATTTAACTAGATGAATAACTAGCTGACTTATCTAGTTACATAACTAGTTAGGTAGCAGACGAAAGTAGAAGACTTAAATAATTAACTAACTAGTGAGCTAGCTGACATAGTTATCTAGCTGGTTAGTTAGCTGACTTAGCTAGCTGACTTAACTAGTTGGCTAGGAGATAGGTAGC
>NW_007141375.1:0-789 GCF_000164805.1 Carlito syrichta | reverse complement strand
AGCTAGCTAGGTGACTTAATTATCTTACTTGACTCGTTAGCTAACGAGCTAGCTAGCTGACATAACCCAGCTGACTTAAATCATTAGCTAACTAGCTAGTTAGCTGATTCATCCAGCTGACTTAACTCATTAGCTAAGTAGCTAGTTAGTCTACTCAACCAGCTGACTCAACTCGTTTGCTAACTAGCTAACTTGCTGACTCAACCAGCTGACTTAACCCGTTAGTTACCCAGCTAACTATCTGACTCTACCTGCTGACTTAACCCATTAGCTAAGTAGCTAGTTAGCTGTCTTAACCAGCTGGCTAAATTAGAAAGTTTATTTAACTAGCATACCTAGCTAGCTGACTTTACTACTTAGCTAGCTGACTTAACTGACTGACTTAACTAGTTAGCTAGCTGACTTAATACCTGAATAAAATAGTTAGATAACTATTTAACTAGATGAATAATTAGCTGACTTATCTAGTTACATAACTAGTTAGGTAGCAGACGAAAGTAGAAGACTTAAATAATTAACTATCTATTGAGCTAACTGACATAGTTATCTAACTGGTTAGTTAGCTGACTTAGCTAGCTGACTTAACTAGTTGGCTAGTGAGATAGGTAGCTGAATTAATGACTTAGTTAACCAATTAGCTATCTATTATAACTCGTTGGTTTATGGTGCAAACTAGCTGACTTAACTAGTTGGTTAACTAGTAAGTTAAGTGACAACTTGTTGGCTGATGAGTCAGCTGACTAGTTAGCTGGTTTAACACATTGGCTGACTCCTCGGCCAACTTGTTAG
>NW_007141374.1:0-535 GCF_000164805.1 Carlito syrichta | reverse complement strand
AAGCAGGCTGACTTAACTACTTGATAAACGAGCTAGGCAGCTGGCCATTCAGGTGAATAGCTAGCTGACTTAGCTTGTTATCCAGCTGGATAGCCAGCTGACTTAACTAGCTGACATAACTAGACGCCTGATGGCTAGCCAGCTGACATAACTAGCTACCTATATACATAGCCCACTGGCTTGCCAGTGGACTTACCTACCTAACTACCTAGCTAACCTGCTGGCCAGCGAGCTTACTTAACTAGGTGACTTAACTAGCTAGCCAGCTGGCTAGCCAGCTAACTTAACCAGCTAGCTATTATGCTAGGTAGCAGAATAGCCAGCTGACTTAAATAACAGACTTAACTAGCTAGCAAGCTGACTTAACTAGCTGACTTAACTAGCTGCTTTAACTAGCTAGCTCCCTATGTAGATATCATATAGCTAGCTGACTTAATTAGCTGATTTAACTAGCTAATTACCTACCTAACCAGTTGAATAGAGAGCTGAGTTAACCAGGTGACTTAACTAGCTAGCCAGCTGACTTAACTAGCTG
>NW_007141373.1:0-1040 GCF_000164805.1 Carlito syrichta | reverse complement strand
CTAGCTGACTTAATTAGGTGATTTAGCTAGCTAACTACCTACCTAAGCAGTTGAATAGAGAGCTGAGTTAACCAGGTGACTTAACTAGCTAGCCAGCTGACTTAACTAGCTGACTTAACTACCTACCTTGCTAGCTAGGCAGCTGAATTTACTAGCTGAGATAACTAGCCAACTACCTAGGTAGATATCTAGCTAGAAAGCTGAAGTAAATAGCTGACTTAACAAGCTAGCTAGCTGATATAGCTAACTGATTTAACTAGATAGATTCTTAGCTAGCCAGCTGACTTAACTAGCTGAAATAATTAGCTAGTCGCCTGTCTAGCCATCTAAATTAACTAGCTTTTTAATTAGCTAGGGAGAAGGATAGCCAACTGACTTAATGAAGTAATTAAACTAGCTATCCAGCTGGTTAGCAATCTGACTTAACTAGTTGATTAACGAGCTCGGCAGCTGGCCAGCCAAGTGACTAAATTAGCTGGCTTAACTGGTAATGCAGCTGGCTAGCCAGCTGACTTAACTAGCGCTCTAGCTCTCTAACCACCTGGATAGCCAGCTGACTAAACTAGCTCATAAATTAGCTAGCCAGTTGGCTAGCCAACTGACTTAACTAGGTCACTAACTAGCCAGCCATCTCTCTAGCCAGCTGACTTAACTAGCTATATAAACTAGCTGGCCTTGTTTCTAGCCAGTTGATTTAACTAGCTTGCTACACAGCTAGCCAGCTGACTATCCAGCTGAATTAACTAGGTGACTTATGTAGCTAGCCATTTGTGTAGTCAGCTGACTTAGTTAGTAGGCTACCTAGGTAGCCAGCTGGCTCATCAGCAGACTTAACTAGGTGACATAACTAGTTAGCCAGTTAGCTAGACAGCTGACATAACTAGCTAGCTACCTAGCTAGCAAACTGGCTAGCCAGCTGACTTAACTACCTCTCTACCTCTCTAACCACATGGGAAACAAGCTGACTTAACTAACTGTATTAGCTAGACAGCTGGCTAGGCAATTGTCTTGACTATGTCACTACATAGCCAGAGAACTGG
>NW_007141372.1:0-675 GCF_000164805.1 Carlito syrichta | reverse complement strand
CTAGATGCCAGATAGCTAGCCAGCTGTCTTAACTACCTAACTACCTAGCTATCCTGCTGGCCAGTGGGCTGAGTTAAGTAGGTGACTTAACTATCTAGTCATCAGGCTTGCAAGCTGACTTAAAGCAAGCTATCCTGCTTGGCAGCTGGCTCTCCAGGTCACTTAACTAACTGACTTAACTAGCTAGACATCTGACTTAAATAACTGACTTAACTAGCTAGCTACCAAGCTAGCCAGCTGACTTAACTAGCTGATTCAACTAGCTATCTACCTATCTAGCTTTCATATAGCTAGCTGACTTAACTAGCTGACTTAACTAGCTAGCTAGCTGACATATCAATCTGACTTAACTGGCTACCTACCTAGCTACACAGCTGAATTAACTAACTGAAATAACTAGCGAGCCAGAGGGCTACATATCTGATGTAACAAGCTGACATAACTAGCTAGCCAGCTGGTTAGTCAGCTGACTCAACTAGCTGACTCAACTAGCTGGCCAGGTTGCTAACCAGCTGCCTTATTTTCCTAACTACCTAGCTAGTCAGTAGCCTAGTCAGCTGACTTAAGTAGCTGACTTACCGAAATAGGTAGCTGGCTAGCCAGGCAGACTAAACTAGCTAGCTACCTAGCTAGACAGTTGTATAGCCAGCTGACTTTTAACTGACATAACGAGAT
>NW_007141371.1:0-776 GCF_000164805.1 Carlito syrichta | reverse complement strand
CAGCTGTGCAGCCATCTGACTTAACTAGCTTTTAACTAGCTAGCGAGCTGGCTAGGCAACAGACTTAATCGAGGTGACTGAAATAGCTAGCCAGTTGGTTAGCCAGCTGACTTAACTAGTTGATTAATGATCTAGGCAGCTGTCCAGACAGGTGACTAAACTAGTTGACTTAACTAGTTATCCAGTTGGTTAGACAGCTGACTTAACTAGCTCTCTACCTCGCTAGCCACCTGGATAGCCAGCTGACTTAACTAACTGACTTAATTAGCTAGCAAGCTGGCTAACCAACTGACTTAACTAGGTCATTACCTAGCTAGCCAGCTTGCTAGCCAGCTGACTTAACTATCTGTCGTAACTAGCTGGCCTGCTTTCTAGCGAGTTGAATTAACTAGTTTGCTACATAGCTAGCCAGCTGGCTATCCAGCTAAATTAATTAAGTGACTTATCTAGCTAGCCAGCTTTCTAGCCAGCTGACTTAACTAGCAAGCTACCTACCTAGCAAGTTGGCTAGTCAGCTGACTTGACTGGGTGACTTAACTAGCTAACCAGCTTGCAAGACAGCTGACCTAAGTAGCTAGCTACCTAGCTAGCAAAATTACTAGCTAGCTGACTTAACTAGAAGGAGCTGACATATCTAGCTGACTTAACTAGTTAGCTTCCTAGCTTGCCTGCTGACTTAACTAGCTGAAATAACTAGAAAGCCAGCTGGCTGCCCATCTGACGTAAATAGTTTTTTAACTATCTAGCCAGTTGGAGAGAAAACTGAATTAATGTGC
>NW_007141370.1:0-827 GCF_000164805.1 Carlito syrichta | reverse complement strand
CTTGGCTGCTCATGTGCACTGCCTGGGGTGCTCTACAAAACACAGATGCAGAGACCAACCACAAAACTCACAGACTAGGCAAACACCACAGCCTTGTGGGAAGTTCCTGTTGCAGTCAAACAGGTCTACTCACGGTTCTTGAGAAGCTCTGGGTAGAGTACCACTGCTCTTCCTTTGCTCATATCTAAAGTTGTTTCCCTTTCACTGTTTCCTTAAGTCCTTTTCATCCTTTAAGGTTCAGTTTTAGTCTATTCCATTTCATTCATTTATTCATTCAGCAGTAATGGGATTTAAGTGCCTCTAGTCAGTGATCTTTCTATCCTCAAAATTCTTAGTGTTCATATTGCACATATATACTATTCAGCATGCTACTTACCTTTGGTGTGTATGCCTCTTATCTTTCCAAAGTGATTGGGTGCTTTTTGTGGACACAAACTATGTGCTTTACATATTTTTATATTCTGGAGTCCTACTATAAAGTAGGTGCTCAAAACATGATATACAGATAATACTGGATCTTTCTGCCCAGTTTAAAATTAGGTATTTTTTACCATGAGTTTTAAAATAGCCAGTTTAATTCAAGGAACTCTGAAAATCAAATACAGGATCACCAAATTGATATTATATTACATAGTGACACTACAGTATATAGTACATGGTTCCCATCAGTGGAGTGATCAATGCAAAGAACAACTGACCCTGGATATCTTTTCAGGGCCATGAGAGGCTAAGGGGGAAGAAAGAGAAAAGAGTTTTTTATTTTATTTTTTTTTACCAGTTTTCCACATGTCTCTACTCCCCGGGCAGTGTTGGCACTGGCTAACTGG
>NW_007141369.1:0-795 GCF_000164805.1 Carlito syrichta | reverse complement strand
TAAGGGAAAAGTACAGTGAAAAAGTCAGAGTGTCAGATGCCATCATGATGAACAGAATCTCTTTGAAAAACATGAGAGTGTCTGTGACCCTCACTCACAATATGTCACTCCCTCTTTTGGCTGCTGCCTTCCATTGTTCAGACTTCAGGCAAATTTTTCAAAACGTAAGTGAGCTACCAAAAAAAAAGGGAGATCGAGTGATATATTCAAGATGAAAAGAACAAAAACAGAAAAGCAGGGTAAGGTGTAAACTGGCTTCAGCTGTGAGGGTACGCATCTGATCAGGAGAGGCTCAGTGGACATGTTGCTCTCTGTCAAGTGCAGGTCATTGATTCACTTCTAGTAAGGTTGCGCTCTGTCTGGCTGGGCAAGCTTGGCATCAGGACATTCTGTGCTCAGCTATCCACACTCTCATCCCATAGAAAAGAATGCAGTGGAGCCTTATAACAGTAGAAGCACTCTGGAGTCACCCAGCTCTGAGTTCAAATCCCAGTTCCAACACATACCCACTGTCTTATTGTGGAAAACTTATTTAACTTGTCTGTAGCCTTCAATGCCATCATCTGTGAAACAATCAGTAGCAACAACTACCTCAAAGTTGGGAGGGTAATAAAAAGCCCCCAGGATTTGGAACAATTTTGGCACACAAGCTAATATTCCATAAATGGCAGTCACTATCATAAGATCATTTCAAAGTGAATAGAATAGGAAGTACCATCTATACAGTTGGGAAAAAACCCTCCTCTGTATAAAACTAACTAGTTCATATCAGATAAAATTTTATCATTAAGCATT
>NW_007141368.1:0-806 GCF_000164805.1 Carlito syrichta | reverse complement strand
CCCTATGCTTTTATGGAGATTGAGAAAACGTGTTACCCACATTCCTTTTTCTTTCTTAGGAAAATTCAGTGCATTTGCCTGTATATGAGGATTTCATTTCCCTAGTTTATGCTTGAAAAACCCAAATTCGTGTTTAGCCCTTAACAAGAAACCCCAATTCCTACCTGCCCACCCACAAGAATTTTCTGTACTTTGAGGTCACCTGAATCGAGGAATTTTGTACCAATATGCCTTTTGATTCTAGGGAAAATGATTATGGTCGTAGGTATTCCTGGGACAAAACAGGATTAGTAGGAACTGATCCTTGATTACAACTAACAGTAGGACCAGAAAGTTGCTGAGGATATGTAATGACGGATTTATCGAATCCTTGGGGCAAGTAGCTATGAAAATGTTGGGACCCAGAAGCCCACATTGCTGATTAAACCTTATCAAGTGACCCTGTAGATTCCGGAAAATGAGAACTCCTTGAACCGGATTTCCTTTTCGTTCTCAGCAAGATGCCCTGATTTTCACTGTCGATGTGGATTCCAAACTCTGTATACAAAATGCAGATGCCCAGAAGTTTCCTAGGGACGTGGAAGCCATGATTCCTGGTTACCTTTAAAAATACGTACTAAATATTTGGAAACTGCGAAACCCTTGCCCCACTCAAAATAAAAAGTGAAAAGGAAGGGGAAGGAATACAGGGCTCACCTAGAGACCAGAGTTACATCCACACATAGCAAGAAGATTCCTTTTGTCCTGAATCTGGGCCTTAGTTGTTCCGAGGAATCTAATGGACTTGGAATGCCCGATACACGTTT
>NW_007141367.1:0-780 GCF_000164805.1 Carlito syrichta | reverse complement strand
CGTTCCAGGAATCTGGCCTTAGTTTTCCCGAGGAACCTAAGGGAATTGTACTACCAGATACCCATTTACAACTCCCAAGAGGAGCAGAATTTGGCTGGAGTCCTAAAAAGACTGGTTCATAATACCCATAAGCAAAATATCTCCAATACATGAGACGAGCTAGAAGTCCTAATTCTTCTTTGTCCCCTAGCAAGACACACTGAGAATTTTTCGTATTAAGGACTAGTATATCACAGATTCTTTAATCTTTCTTAGCGAGGGGCCATATATTATCCTGCATAAGAGAACTCCCTTTCCCCAGAACCCTCTTTGGAAACCCTGATTCTTGTTTAGCCCTTAGCAAGATGTCAGGTAGATATTGTGACAGAAGATCCGTGTAAAACAGGTTTCTTATTTCTTCTTAGAAAGAGATCGTGTAGATTCTGTATATGAGGACTGCTATTACCTATGTTGCAGCTTCTAAACTCTGATTCTTGTTGAACCCACAGCAGATGGCCTGTTGATTTTTAGGACTGAGGACTGCTATAACCCCGATTCTTTTTATACCTTGGCAAGGGGCAGTGTATTTTCCTGTATATTATGACTCTCATTACATAGATCCTGCTTCAAAACTATGATTGCTTTTTAGCCCTTTCTAAGACGCCCTCAGATTTTTGGGATTAGAGGACTTGTGTAACTCAGTTTCCGTATTCGTTTTGAGCAAAAGGTCATGTAGTTGCCTATATATAAGGACTCCATATCCCCAGAGTCATGCTTAAAACACCCTGATTCGTTTTAACC
>NW_007141366.1:0-751 GCF_000164805.1 Carlito syrichta | reverse complement strand
GTATTATCCTGCATAAGAGAACTCCCTTTCCCCAGAATCCTCTTTGGAAACCTGACTCGTGTTTAGCCTTTAGCAAGATGTCAGGTAGATATAGTGACAGAAGAACCCGTGTAAAACAGGTTTCTTATTTCTTCTTAGAAAGAGATCGTGTAGATTCTGTATATGAGGACTGCTATTACCTATGTTGCAGCTTCTAAACTCTGATTCTTGTTGAACCCACAGCAGATGGACTGTTGATTTTTAGGACTGAGGACTGCTATAACCCCGATTCTTTTTATACCTTGGCAAGGGGCAGTGTATTTTCCTGTATATTATGACTCTCATTACATAGATCCTGCTTCGAAACTATGATTGTTTTTTAGCCCTTTCTAAGACGCCCTGGAGATTTTTGGGATTGAGGACTTGTGTAACTCAGTTTCCGTATTCGTTTTGAGCAAAAGGTCATGTAGTTGCCTGTATATAAGGACTCCATATCCCCAGAGTCATGCTTAAAACACCCTGATTCATTTTTAGCCCACAGCAAGAAGATCTGAAGTTTGTTTGGGATAGAGGACATGAGTAACGCAGATTCATTTTTCTTACTTAGCAATAAGCAGAAAAGTTTCCTGTATGTGAGGTCTCTCATTACCCAGATTCCTACTTCAAAAACCTAATTCATGTTTACCTCTTAGAAAGACGGCCTGTAGCTTTTGGGAATGAGGACTCATGTAACCAAGATTCCTTATATTTCCTTAGCAATATGACGATTAGG
>NW_007141365.1:0-948 GCF_000164805.1 Carlito syrichta | reverse complement strand
CGATATCGAGAGAAAGACTCCTATAAAGTTCTTGAGGAATTGGAACCCAAGATGCCTGGTCCCCTTTTCAAAAGACACACTAAAAAGTTGGCGATTAAGATGCCTAGAAGGTTGATTAAAACTTACTAAGAGACCTCGTAGATTTAGTCGGTTGAGAACTGAGGAACCGGATTCCCTTTCCGTTCTCAGCAACATGTCCTGATTTTCCCTGTCCATGTGGATTCCAAAACTCTGTATACAAAAATGCAGATGCCCAGGTGTTTCCTAGGTACTTGGAATCCATGAATCCTTGATACATTTTAATAATTCGTACTAAATATTTGCAACTGCAAAACCCTCAGCCCCTCTCCAAATAAAGTACAGTTTAAAGACTTCCAAGTTCATCTTAAGACAAAAGTTATATCCAATTACGGCAAGATCATACTTTTTTCCGAGAATCTGGCCTTAATTGTCCCGAGGAAATGAAGGGACTTGTGCTACCAGATACCCGATTACAATTCTCAAGAGGACCAGAATGTTGCTGGAGTCCTGACACGACTGATTCATAATACTCACACGCCAAATATCTCCGAAACATTAGACGAGCTCGAAGCCTTGATTCGTGTTTATACCGCAGCAAGACACCCTGAGAACTTTTCGTATTGTGGACTAGTGTATCACAGATTACTTATTCTTCCTTAGCGAGGGGCCTTTTAATGTCCTGTATATGAGGACTCCCTTTCCCCAGAATCCTATTTGGAAAAGCTGATTCTTGTTTAGCCATTAGCAAGATGTCATGTAGACATTGTGACAGAAGAACCGTGTAAAACAAGTTTCTTATTTCTCCTTAGCTAGAGATTGTGTAGATTCTGTATATGAGGACTGCTATTACGTATGTTCCAGCTTCTAAACCCTGATTGGTGTTTAGCCCACAGCCGATGGCCTGTTGATTTTTAGGATTGAGGACTG
>NW_007141364.1:0-835 GCF_000164805.1 Carlito syrichta | reverse complement strand
AGTCCTGACATGACTGATTCATAATACTCACACGCCAAATATCTCCGAAACATTAGACGTGCTCGAAGCCTTGATTCGTGTTTATACCGCAGCAAGACACCCTGAGAACTTTTTGTATTGTGGACTAGTGTATCACAGATTACTTATTCTTCCTTAGCGAGGGGCCTTTTAATGTCCTGTATATGAGGACTCCCTTTCCCCAGAATCCTGTTTGGAAAAGCTGATTCTTGTTTAGCCATTAGCAAGATGTCATGTAGACATTGTGACAGAAGAACCGTGTAAAACAGGTTTCTTATTTCTCCTTAGCTAGAGATTGTGTACATTCTGTATATGAGGACTGCTATTACGTATGTTCCAGCTTCTAAACCCTGATTGGTGTTTAGCCCACAGCCGATGGCCTGTTGATTTTTAGGATTGAGGACTGCTATAACACCAATTCTTTTTCTTCCTTACCAAGGGGCTGTGTATTTTCCTGTATATTAGGACTCTCATTAGATACGTCCTGCTTCGAAACTCTGATTCCTTTTTAGCACTTTCCAAGATGCTCTGTAGATTTTTGGGATTGAGGACTCATGCAACCCAGATTCCTTATTCTTTCTTCGCAAAAGGTCATGTAGTTGCCTGTAAATAAGGACTCCATTTCCCAGATCCCTGCTCGAAAACACCATGATTCGTGTTTAGCCCATAGCAAGACGACCTGAATTTTTTTGGGGATTGAGGACACGATTAATGCAGATTCCGTATTCTTACTTAGCAATAGGCAGTGATGTTTCCTGTATGTGAGGACTCCCATTACCCAGATTCCTACTTCAAAAGCCTGATTCGTGGTTACCTC
>NW_007141363.1:0-769 GCF_000164805.1 Carlito syrichta | reverse complement strand
TAACAAGAGGACCAGAAAGTTCCTGAGTATCTGTAATTACAGGTTTAGTGTATCAACGGAGCAAGTAGCTCTGAAAATATAGGGACCCAGAAGTCCAGATTACTCAGTAAACTTTATGAAGAGGCCCTGTAGATTCCAGAAAATGAGAACCCTTAGAACCGGATTTTCCTTTCAGCTCTCAGTAAGATGCCCTGATTTTTCCTGCTGATGTGGATTCCAAACTCAGTATATCAAAAGACAGATGCCCAGAAGTTTCCTAGGGACGTGGATTCCATGATTCCTGGTTACCTTTAAAAATACGTACTAAATATTTGGCAACTGCAAAACACTTGTCCCGTCTCAAAATAAAAAGAGACATGGAATCAGAAGAATTTCAGGGTTCACCTTAAGACCAGAGTTACATCCACATATGGCAAGAAGATTCTTTTCGTCCTGGAATCTGGCCTTAGTTGTTCTGAGAAACCTAACTGACTTGGAGTGCCCAATATGCATTTACAACTTTTAAAAGGACCAGAATGTCACTGGAGTCCTGAAATGAACGATTCATAATATCCACTTGCTAAATTGCTCCGAAACATTTGGGGAGCTCGAAGCTCTGTTTCTTGTTTATCCCAAGCAGACACCCTGGGAATTTTTTGGATTGAGGACACGTACAAAAATGATTCTTTTTTCGTACTTAGTTGGGGGCCGGGTAGTGTCCTGTATGTGAGGACTCTCTTTCCCTAGATCCTGTTTCGAAACACTGATTCTTGTTTAGCCATTGGTAAGG
>NW_007141362.1:0-741 GCF_000164805.1 Carlito syrichta | reverse complement strand
CGTTCTTTGATAGAGGAACCGTGGAAAACAGATATCTTCTTTTTTCTCAGCAAGAGACCATGGAGTTTCCTGTATATGAGGATTGCTATTACCCACATTCATGCATCGAATCACACATTCTTCTTTAGCCGTCAGCAAGATGCCCTGTAGATTTTCAGGACTGAGGACTCGTATAAACCAGATTTCTTATTTTTAGCAACAGCCGTGCAGTTGCCTGTATAAGAGTACTCCTGTTCACAGATACATGCGTCGAAAGCTTGATTATTGTTTAGATCGTAGGAAGAAACCATGTACATTTTTGGGGATTGAGAAAACATGTCACCCAGATTCTTTATTCTTTCTCAGTAAAAGTCAGTGCAGTTGCCTGTATATGAGGATTTCATTTCCCTCGTTTATGCTTCAAAAACCCATATTCGGGTTTAGCCCTTAGCAAGACACCCTGAAGTTTTTTTTGGGATGGAGGACATGAGTAAACCAGATTCCCTATTCTCCTTTAGCAATAGGCAGTGAATTTTCCTGTGTATGAGGACTCCCATTATCCAGATTCCTACTCCCAAAACCTGAATGGTGCTTATCTATTAGCAAGAAGTTCTGTAGGGTTTTGGGATGGAGGACTCGTGTAAGCAAGATTTCTTATTCTTCCGTAGCAATAGTCGTGTAGTGTTCTGTGTATGAGGACTCCCATTACTGAAATTCCTGCTTCATTCTCAGCACGATGCCAAGATATTTCCTGGTGACCTA
>NW_007141361.1:0-793 GCF_000164805.1 Carlito syrichta | reverse complement strand
CCAGTTGCTTGGATATCAAGAGAAAGACCCATGAAGTTCTTCAGGAATTGGAACCCAAGATTCCTGGTCCCCTTTTCAAAAAACACACTAAAAATGTGGCGACATAGAAGCCCAGATTGCTGATTAAACCTTATCAAGAGACTTTGTAGATTTTCGCGATTGAGAACTCCAAGAACCGGAGTCCCTTTCCATTCTCAGCACGATGCCCTGATTTTCCCTGTCCATGTGCATTCCAAACTCTGTGTACAAAAATGCAGATGCCCAGATGTTTCCTAGGGATGTGGAATCCTTGAATTCTAGTTACGTTTTAATAATTCGTACTAAATATTTGACAACTGCAAAACCTTCTTACCTTCTCCAAATAAAGTTCAAACGGAAATTTAAGAATTACCAAGTTCATCTTAAGACCAAAGTTACATCCAAATATGGCAAGATGATACTTATTTCCCGGAATCTGGCCTTAATTGTCCCGAGGAAGCTAAGGGACTTGTACTATCAGATACCCGATTACAACTCTCAAGAGGACCAGTATGTTGCTGGAGTCCTGCAATGACTGATTCATAATACCCACAAGACAAATATCTCCGAAACATGAGACAAGCTTGAAGCTTTGATTCTTGTTTATACCGCATCAAGATTCCCTGAGAATTTTTCAGATTGTGGACTAGTGTATCACAGATTCCTTATTCTTCCTTAGCGAGGGCGGTGTAATGTCCTGTATATGAGGACTCCCTTTCCCCAGAATACTGTTTGTAAACCCTGATACTTGTTTTGCCATTAGAAAGATGTCATG
>NW_007141360.1:0-757 GCF_000164805.1 Carlito syrichta | reverse complement strand
CTCCCCAAAATGTGGAATATTTCAAACCCAAAACCCCAATTATTACCTGCCCACCCACAAGAATTCTCTGTACTTTGAGGTCACCTGAATAGAGGAAATTTGTACCAGTATACCTTTTGATTCTGGGGAATATGTTTATGGTCGTAGATGGCCCCAGGAAACAAAAGGAATTGTAGGGCCAAATCCTTGATTACAACTAACAAGAGGACCAGTAACATCCTGAGGATTTGTAATGACAGATTTAGAGTATCCATGGAGCAAGTAGCTCTGAAAATGTAGGGACCCAGAAGCCCAGATTGCTGATTAAACCTTATAAATAGGCCCTGTTCATTCCGGAAAATGAGAAGTCCTAGAACAGGATTTCCTTTTAATTCTCAATAATATTCGCTGATATTTCCTGTCGATTTGGATTCCAAATTCAGTATATCAAAAGACAGATGCCCAGAAGTTTACTAGTTTCGTGGATTCCATGATTCCTGGTTACCATTAAAAGTACGTAGTAAACATTTGGAAAGGGCAAAACCCTTGTTCCCTCTCAAAATTAAAAGACACACGGAAGGGGAAGGATTACAGGGTTCACCTTAAGACCAGAGTTACATCCAAATATGGTAAGAAGATTCTTTTTGTCCTGGAATCTGGTCTTAGTTGTTCTGAGGAACCTAACGTACTTAGAGTGCCCACTACCATTTACAAATTTTAAGAGGACCAGAATGTTGCTGGAGTCCTTAAATGACTGATTCATAATAGCCGAATGCGA
>NW_007141359.1:0-6013 GCF_000164805.1 Carlito syrichta | reverse complement strand
TACATGGCTGAAGCCTGTAAAGGCTCATCTGGAAGATCGCCTCTGACATAGGATATCAGTTATACCTATAATATTGGCGTGTGATTAGTGACAAGTGTGCATACATGGCAGTAAAACTTATAAGTAAATCTCTATACACCTGTTGGAAAGTTGCATAGCAGAATTATTTTATATGACCTTGTCCCTTCTAAGTTGTACTTCTTTCTAGATATTTTTTACTTCTATTTCCTTGTAGACTGGTTAGTCAGCTCTTGTTCCCAAAGGCAGTTTCTCCTAGGATTAAGATTAGAAACTAAATTATCATAATAGTTTTATTGCCCTGCCTCTAGCCAGGCAGGACGTTTTTCTAGTTTCGTTACATGCCGAAACTCCGTTTGCTTCAGCCCGAGGTCATTGTCATGGTAACCGTGCAGCCCATTATCCAAGAGTGTGACAGCTACTATTTGATTTTTAGAATAGACTTGTTTGAATAAAACATACATTTAAGATGATACAATTTCCATCAAAAAGATTTAAACAGTTATAAGCATTCATAGAAAACTTTTAAGTTTTGTTTAAGCTTTTAAGTTTCCTTTTCTCAGATTATGACTTTAGTTCCTATTCCTGTAGGCCAATTTTAAGATCCTTTGATTAGTATACCGAAATTTTCCCAACGGTGCTGTTTTTGCTTCTAATATGACAATAGGAAATTTTACATGTAGCCATGTATTAATGTACTAGGAAAAAAGATTTAAGTTTTGGGTTAAAGTCATTGTTTTATTAGAATAGAATGAGAATTATGGTGTTATGATTTTAAAAATCATACGTTAATGATAATTATAAGATTTAATGATAAGGTATTAGCTTAATAGGATATAGCATAGTATTAAAGGCCAATCATTAGATTATATAAAAATTAAAGTTTAGACATAGGAAATTCACTTAAGTCATGGTTAGGTTTTTTAGTTTAAGAATAAGTTTTAATTGTTATAGAATTACAGGGCACTATGTTGAGTCATAATAGGTTAATGGAATAAATAAAAATTAAGTCATTTAAGTAAACTTACAGATTATAGTGTTAAGTTGATAATATCAACTGTTAAAAAATATTTGGAGTCAGTGAACTTGGATTGAACCTAGAGTTAACTCAGAAAAGTTTTTTGTATTAATCAGAGTTTAGAACAAAGAGTATAATATGAATGATTTATTGAACACTATGGAAGACATTTGAACAATTGAAATTGTGCACCTGTGACCTTGATGTGAGTTTTGTGAAGCACGTCAGGCATCGATGGAGTTCGGATTGTTTGCTCAAAACTTGCAAGTCTCGTGATGGTCTTGTGATGCATGGTTTGTAAAGCACGGAACTTGTACGCCCCCAGCAAGTGATTATCACACTGCTGGAGGGTATAGAAAATGGTATATAAGTTGGAAAAGGTTTGAATAAAATTGGCTTCAGTTCTGATCAGACTGTTCCCAGAAGAGCTGCCTCCGAGTGGTCTTCTCGCCGTCTCCTGATTCTCTGGTGCGGGTTCTAACCCACCCTTGGTCAGTGCTAGTCACCGACAAGTTATTTCAGGGGTTCTCCTTTATGCTCAATTCCAGACAGCCAATTTGCCATTATTTCCTTTACATTTCAGTTGCCTAGTGCTGAGGGACTTCAACTCCCAGGGTTACTCCGCTTTAGTTGTTGAACCCATCTCGGCGCCAGTCAGCCTGAGTTTCATGCACCACTGAGCAGATTTATGAAGCTGCAATGCGATCTTTTTTGTCTTTCTAGGATACGTAATAGACTGCCTTCTCAGCAACAGTAAGAGGGAAAGAGGCAATGGCTTAAATACTGCTCCTAGTATGTAGAAAGTAGCAGGAAAATGTATATAATTCAGAGGTGCTGAGTATATTTTGTAAATTTCAAAGAGATGAAAAGGCATTTTGAAAATTACTTGAAAAACTATTAAAAGCAAGAAAATATATGTAGGGCCCAAAAACTCTATGGGGTTTCCAGTTTTTGGTCTTGTTTTAAAACCGTGCATTTTAAAATAACTTCTTAAGTTTTTACTTAAGTTGTTAGAGATTTTTTTAAAAGATATTTATTTGGCATATGGGATCTCTTGGCATTTCCTGATTAAATATGGAAAAAAGTTATACCCACATCCAAAAAAAACCTATAAAAAGCCTAAACTTCCAAGTCTAGATTACTAAAGGGCTGATGTCTTTCAGTCTGTCATCTCCAAGTCTCACTAAACTCTTTAGGGTGGTAAGGTTTGGGGATTCTTGGGTTTCTGATCCTGGTGTGCAATTCAAAGAATCACAGATTCTTGCATTAAAAGGATTTAAAAAGTTAGACATAACTTCTGCTTGATTCTTTATGATGTAACACTTGGTCATCATTTAGTCTTTGTCAAAGTGCCCATAGTCAAGGACACTGCTTGTTTCCCAAGGTCACTCATTTTTTACTGGATAACTTTGCCTTTGAAGCATAAAATGTTTTATTAAGCTGAAATCTGTCTTCCTCCAGCTTTTTCTCATTTTTTTTTTTTTTTTGGAAGAACCAATAAGCATATTTTTATAATAATAATATTATACAAACCAAAAAAGAAATATTTGTTCATTGTAGATACTTTGGAAAATATGACAAAGCATAAAAAAGCAAACAGCATTCACCTGTATTTCTAACCTGCAGAGGGAGTCACTGTGAGCATTTCGTTTCTTTTCTTACAGGTTTTCCTATATGCACTTGTAAACACATTCAGCTGAGACATTGGAAAGGAACTCTGGCACTATACACTCTTTTCAGACCTACATCTTGTGCTGTGAACATTTCTGCACATTATCAAGTATTGATGTGTCATAATATATTTACCATTCTGTTAGTCAGTTCAGATAAACATGTAAAACTTGAAATTACTGTATTTTCAAATATTTGAAGTGTGTGTGTATTCCCCCAGCCTTTCAAAGTTAAAATTCCTTAGTTTTTTGTTTTTCAATTTTTTTTCCTCTCATATGGTTTCTCTGTCTTTTCCCCTCTGACTCATTTGGCCCTGAATTTAATTGTTTTCTTGTACCTTTCACCTACAAACAAACACAATCCTTTGGTTTACATCTAAGAATTTCAGAGCAGATCAGAAATATATTTTCTTAGAATTGGTGAATGTAGTTCTACAGCCTAATAAATACAATGCTATATTTTCCTTACTTTTTTCATTGACTAATACTGGCTAATACTAGCTTTCCACTTAACTAATTATCTTTAGTTTATAGAACTTCACAAAGTATCTGGAACATAGCCCTTGATAATCAATAATTAATAACAAACATGATGTCCCAAAGTTATTTCTCTATTCTAGACTTATAGAATTTGTTAAGTAAACATGTGCCATAAGAAAAAAAAATCCATCAATTAAAACTGACCCAGAATTGATGCAGACATTAGAATCAGCAAATAAGAACATTAAGCCACTATTCCCTAATTCAAAGATTTAACACAAAGGTGTTAAAATCAAATTTCTAGAGATAAAGACTAGGTTTATGATGAAAAACACATTGGGCAGAGATTAACATTAGACATCACAGAAGAAAGGATAACTACACTAGAAGAAATTTCCAACTAGTAGAAATCGTCCAAAATGAAACACTCAGAAAGAAAAATAACTTTTAAAATGGACTAAAGTCTAAGTAGCTTCAGAGTCTTACTAGCAGAATAGATAAATTTGACTTGAATCTTTGAAAAGAAACTAAAATGAATTATTTGGAGAAGGTTATTGAGCACATAGTACTTTAAGTAATGATTAGCAAGAGTTAGTATAGTTTCACCAAGAAGAAATTGTTTCTTGCAAGGCAAATCCTGCTTTAGCAGAGTCTTGGAATCCAATACAGCAAAAGTAATAGACATGATTTAAGGAAATTATCTCACAAGGTCCAGGTGGAAATGTGGTCAGAAACTGATCAATAGCTGCAGATGAATGGACTGACTGCAAACTAGGAGGTTTCTACAAGAGACTGTAACCTTAAGGACTCATTTCTGCCTGGCTCAACATTTTATAAATGAAATGGAAAATAGTAAAGAAGGAAACAAATTTACAGGTAACTTGAGGCTTTTCAGGAATGGTCAGATGTTGCCTATCAGAGTCTCCCTAAAGTGGCCTGTGTTATAGTGAAACAAGTGTTAACTACAGGTTTGACATTGTATGTTTATCCTATAATTTTAGTAATTTTTTATCTTTATTTTCCTACAGTCACATCTTTTTTCTTTTTTTTTTATTTTCACTAATCAGTATTTTTTATTATGGTTTTGTGGGGTACAGTTAAGGGTTAGGTGTACAATGACATTTCATTCAGGCACCCTGTAGATAAGAAGTGTTTTCCCATCCCCCGACAGATATTTGCTACTGTTAATCCCATCCCCCTCCCCCCCATAGTTTCCCAGTACCATCCGTCATTTTCTCATAGTATTGCATTGGATGTTCAAGGTCCATTATATGAGTGAGAACATGTGATATTCGGATTTTTGTTTTTGTGAGAGGTCACTCAGTATTATAGACTCTAGTTCCATCCAGGTTGCAGCGAAATTCATGATTTTGTTCTTTTTTATGGCTGCGTAGTATTCCATCGTGTATATGTACCACATTTTTTTAATCCAGTCCTCTTTTGATGGGCAGCATGGTTGTTTCCAGGTTCTTGCTATTGTGAACAATGCTGCGATAAACATACGTGTGCAGGTATCTTTTTTATAGAGTGATTTGTGTTCTTCAGGGTATATTCCCAGTAGGGGATTGCAGGGTCATATGGAAGGTCAATTTTGAGAGCTTTTAGGAATCGCCACACTGCTTTCCACAGAGGTTGCACTAATTTACACTCCCACCAACAGTGTAGAAGTGTTCCCTTTTCACCACACCCTCTCCAGCAGCTGTTATTTTTTGAGTTGTTGATAATTGCCATTCTGACTGGAGTTAGGTGGTATCTCAGTGTGGTTTTGATTTGCATCTCCCTGATGATTAGTGAGGTTGAGCATTTCTTCATGTGTTTGTTGGCTGCTCGAATGTCTTCTTTTGTGAAGTGTCTGTTCATGTCTTTTGCCCATTTTGTAATGGGGTTGTTTGTTTCTTCTTTTCAGTACGTTTCAGTTCCTTGTAGATCCAGGATGTTAAGCCTTTGTCAGACCTAGAGTTGGCAAATACTTTTCCCAGTCTGTAGGCTGTCTCCTGCTCTCTTGATGGTTTCTTGGCTTTGCAGAAGCTGTCAGTTAATAAGGTCCCATTTGTCTATCTCTCTCTTAAGTCCTGTGGGTTCGGGTTTTGTACAGGAATTGGATGCCAGTTCCGATTTCCATGAGAGTATTTCCTTCCTTTTCTAAGGGTCTTATGGTTTGAGGTTTTACATTTAGGTCTCTGATCCATTTGGAGTTAACCTTTGTGCATGGGGATAGATAGGGGTCCTGTTTCAATCTTCTGCATGTGGTCAGCCAATTTTCCCAGCACCATTTACTGAATAGGTTCTCCTCTCCCCATTGGTAGGTGGTGGGGGCTTTGTCGAAGATGAGTTGGTTGAGAAATTGAGGTTTTGCTTCTGGAATCTCAATTCTGTTCCATTGATCTATATGCCTCTTCCTGTACCAATACCAAGCTGTTTTGATGATTGTAGCTTTATAGTAAAGTTTGAAATCTGGTAATGTGATACCACCTGCTTTGTTTTTTTTTGCCGAGGATTGTTCTGGCTATTCTTGGATGTTTGTGTTTCCATATGAATTCCTGTGTTGTTTTTTCTAGGTCTGAGAAGAATGTTGCTGGTAATTTAATGGGTATTGCATTGAATCTGTAGATTGCCTTAGGTAAGATGGACATCTTCACAATGTTGATTCTTCCAATCCATGAGCATGGGATATTTTTCCACTTGTTCATGTCGGCTTTGATTTCTTTGAGCAGTGTTTTGTAATTTTCATTGTAAAGGTCTTTCACGTCTCTGGTCAGGAAGATGCCAAGGTATTTCATTTTTTTTGTGGCTATTGTGAATGGAACTGTGTTTTTTATTTGGGTTG
>NW_007141358.1:0-912 GCF_000164805.1 Carlito syrichta | reverse complement strand
CCTGCTTCATTTCAGCAAGACGCCAAGATATTTCCAGTTTCTTGTATATCAAGAGAAAGACTCCCAAAAGTTCTTGAGGAATTGGAACCCAAGATTCCTGGTCCCTTTTCAAAAGATACACTAAAAATGTGGCGACATCGAAGCCCAGATTGCTGATTAAACCTTATTAAGAGACTTTGTAAATTTAGGTGATTGAGAACTCCAGGAACCGGATTCCCTTTCCGTTCTCAGCAAGATGCCCTGAATTTCCCTGTCCATGTGGATTCCAAAACTCTGTGTACAAAAATGCAGATGCCCTGATGTTTCCTAAGGACGTGGAATCCATGGATCCTGGTTACATTTTAATAATTCATACTAAATATTTGGCAACTGCAATATTCTTGGCACCTATCCAAATAAAGTACAAAAGGAATTTAAGAATTACCAAGTTCATCTGAAGACCAAAGTTACTTCCAAATACGGCAATATGATACATTTTTTCCGAGAATCTGGCCTTAATTGTCCCGAGGAACTTAAGGGATTTGTACTACCAGATATCCGATTACAACTCTAAAGAGGACCAGATTGTTGCTGGAGTCGTGAAATGACTGATTCATAATACTCACAAGCCAAATATCTCTGAAACATAACACGAGCTCTAAGCCTTGATTATTGTTTACCGAATCAAGACACCCTGAGAATTTTTCGGATTGTGTACTAGTGTATCACAGATTCCTTATTCTTCTTACCGAGCATCCATGTAATTTTCTGTATATGAGGAATGCCTTTTCCCAGGATCCTGTTTGTAAACCCTGATTTTTGTTTTCCCATTAGCAAGATGACATGTAGATATTGTAATGGAGGAACCCGTCTAAAACAGGTTTCTTAGTTCTCTTTAGCTAGAGATCATGTAGATTCTGCATATGAGGACTG
>NW_007141357.1:0-848 GCF_000164805.1 Carlito syrichta | reverse complement strand
CAAAACCCTGATTCTTGTTTAGCCCTTAGTAAGAAGGCATGTAGATTTTTTGATAGATGAAGCATGGAAAACAGATTTCTTCTCTTATTAACAAGAGGCCATGTAGTTTCCGGTATATGAGGATTGCTATTACCCACATTCATGCCTTGAATCCCTGATTCTTCTTTAGCCGTCAGCAAGATGCACTGTAGATTTCCAGGACGGTGGACTCTTATTACCCAGATTCCTTATTTTTAGCAACAGCCGTGCAGTTACCTGTATGTGAGTACTCCTGTTCACAGATACATGCGTCGAAAGCTTGATCTTGTTTAGATCTTAGGAAGATGCCATATATTTTTTTGGAGATTGATAAAACATGTCACACACATTCCTTATTATTTTTTAGGAAAAGTCAGTGCATTTGTCTGTATATGAGCATTTCATTTCCCTAGTTTATGCTTCAGAAACTCAAATTCGTGTTTACCCCTTACCAAGAAACCCTGAAGTTTTATTGGGATGGAGGACATGTGTAAACCACATTCCATATTCGCCTTTCGCAATAGACACAGCAGTTTCCTGTATATGAATACTCTCATTATCCAGATTCCTACTCCCAAAACCCGAATGGTGGTTATCTCTTAGCAAGCCGGTCTGTAGGTTTTTGGGATGGAGGCCTCGTGTAACAAAGATTCCTTATTCTTCCATAGCAACAGGTCGTGTAGTTTTCTGTATATGATGACTCCCATTACTGAAATTCCTGCTTCATTCTCAGCAAGACGCCAAGATAATTCCTTTTGACCTAGAATTCCAGTTGCTTGGATATCAAGAGAAAGACTCCCATAAAGTTCTTGAGTAATGGAACCCAAGAT
>NW_007141356.1:2330-3417 GCF_000164805.1 Carlito syrichta | reverse complement strand
CTCCAGGAACCGGATTCCCTTTCCGTTCTCAGCAAGATGCCTGAATTTCCCTGTCCATGTGGATTCCAAAATTCTGTGTACAAAAATGCAGATGCCCTGATGTTTCCTAAGGACGTGGAATCCATAGATCCTGGTTACATTTTAATAATTCATACTAAATATTTGGCAACTGCAATATTCTTGGCACCTATCCAAATAAAGTACAAAAGGAATTTAAGAATTACCAAGTTCATCTGAAGACCAAAGTTACTTCCAAATACGGCAATATGATACATTTTTTCCGAGAATCTGGCCTTAATTGTCCCGAGGAACTTAAGGGATTTGTACTACCAGATATCCGATTACAACTCTAAAGAGGACCAGATTGTTGCTGGAGTCGTGAAATGACTGATTCATAATACTCACAAGCCAAATATCTCTGAAACATAACATGAGCTCTAAGCCTTGATTATTGTTTACCGAATCAAGACACCCTGAGAATTTTTCGGACTGTGTACTAGTGTATCACAGATTCCTTATTCTTCTTACCGAGCATCCATGTAATGTTCTGTATATGAGGAATGCCTTTTCCCAGGATCCTGTTTGTAAACCCTGATTTTTGTTTTCCCATTAGCAAGATGACATGTAGATATTGTAATGGAGGAACCGTCTAAAACAGGTTTCTTAGTTCTCCTTAGATAGAGATCATGTAGATTCTGCATATGAGGACTGCTATTACCTATGTTTCAGTTTCTAAACCCTCATTCTTGTTTATCCCACAGCAGATAGTCTGTTGATTTTAAGGACTGAGGACTGCTATAACACCGATTCTTTTTCACCCTTGGCTAGCGGCTGTGTATTTTCCTGTATATTAGGACTCTCATTAGATGCATCTTACTTCAAAAATCTGATTCTTTTTAGAACTTTCCAAGATGCTCTGTAGATTTTTGGAATTGAGGACTTGTATAACCCAGATTCCTTATTCTTTAAGAGCAAAAGGTCATGTAGTTGCCTGTAAATAAGGACTCCATTTTCCAGATTCATGCTCAAAAACACCATGATTCGTGTTTAGCCCATAGCAAGATGACCTTAAGATTTTTTAGGATTA
>NW_007141356.1:0-791 GCF_000164805.1 Carlito syrichta | reverse complement strand
CCGAAAGCTTGATCTTGTTTAGATCTTAGGAAGATGCCATATATTTTTTTGGAGATTGATAAAACATGTCACACACATTCCTTATTATTTTTAAGGAAAAGTCAGTGCATTTGTCTGTATATGAGCATTTCATTTCCCTAGTTTATGCTTCAGAAACTCAAATTCGTGTTTTCCCCTTACCAAGAAACCCTGAAGTTTTATTGGGATGGAGGACATGTGTAAACCACATTCCATATTCGCCTTTCGCAATAGACACAGCAGTTTCCTGTAAATGAATACTCTCATTATCCAGATTCCTACTCCCAAAACCTGAATGGTGGTTATCTCTTAGCAAGCCGATCTGTAGGTTTTTGGGATGGAGGCCTCCTGTAACCAAGATTCCTTATTCTTCCATAGCAACAGGTCGTGTAGTTTTCTGTATATGATGACTCCCATTACTGAAATTCCTGCTTCATTCTCAGCAAGACGCCAAGATAATTCCTTTTGACCTAGAATTCCAGTTGCTTGGATATCAAGAGAAAGACTCCCATAAAGTTCTTGAGTAATTGGAATCCAAGATTCCTAGGCTATTTATAAAAGACACACTAAAAATGTGGCGACATAGAAGCCCAGATTGCTGATTAAACCTTATCAAGAGATTTTGTAGATTTAGGCGATAGAGAACTCCAAGAACCGGAATCCCTTTCCGTTCTCAGCAAGATGCCATGAATTTCCCTCTCCATGGGGATTCCAAAACTCTGTGTACAAAATGCAGACGCCTAGATGTTCCTAGGGACATGGAATCCAGGATC
>NW_007141355.1:0-707 GCF_000164805.1 Carlito syrichta | reverse complement strand
CGCCTTTCGCAATAGACACAGCAGTTTCCTGTAAATGAATACTCTCATTATCCAGATTCCTACTCCCAAAACCTGAATGGTGGTTATCTCTTAGCAAGCCGATCTGTAGGTTTTTGGGATGGAGGCCTCGTGTAACCAAGATTCCTTATTCTTCCATAGCAACAGGTCGTGTAGTTTTCTGTATATGATGACTCCCATTACTGAAATTCCTGCTTCATTCTCAGCAAGACGCCAAGATAATTCCTTTTGACCTAGAATTCCAGTTGCTTGGATATCAAGAGAAAGACTCCCATAAAGTTCTTGAGTAATTGGAATCCAAGATTCCTAGGCTATTTATAAAAGACACACTAAAAATGTGGCGACATAGAAGCCCAGATTGCTGATTAAACCTTATCAAGAGACTTTGTAGATTTAGGCGATAGAGAACTCCAAGAACCGGAATCCCTTTCCGTTCTCAGCAAGATGCCATGAATTTCCCTCTCCATGGGGATTCCAAAACTCTGTGTACAAAAAATGCAGATGCCTAGATATTCCTAGGGACATGGAATCCATGGATCCTGGTTACATTTTAATAATTCGTACTATATATTTGGCAACTGCAAAACCCTCGGTCCCTCTTCAATAAGTACAAACAGAAATTTAAGGATTACAAAGTTCATCTTAAGACCTATGTTACATCCAGATACGACAATATGATACTTTTTTTC
>NW_007141354.1:0-726 GCF_000164805.1 Carlito syrichta | reverse complement strand
CCCGGTCTGTAGGTTTTTGGGATGGAGGCCTCGTGTAACCAAGATTCCTTATTCTTCCATAGCAACAGGTCGTGTAGTTTTCTGTATATGATGACTCCCATTACTAAAATTCCTGCTTCATTCTCAGCGAGACGCCAAGATAATTCCTTTTGACCTAGAATTCCAGTTGCTTGGATATCAAGAGAAAGACTCCCATAAAGTTCTTGAGTAATTGGAACCCAAGATTCCTAGGCTATTCACAAAAGACACACTAAAAATGTGGCGACATAGAAGCCCAGATTGCTGATTAAACCTTATCAAGAGGCTTTGTAGATTTAGGCGATAGAGAACTCCAAGAACCGGAATCCCTTTCCTTTCTCAGCAAGATGCCATGAATTTCCCTGTCCATGGGGATTCCAAAACTCTGTGTACAAAAATGCAGATGCCTAGATATTCCTAGGGACATGGAATCCATGGATCCTGGTTACATTTTAATAATTCGTACTATATATTTGGCAACTGCAAAACCCTCGGTCCCTCTTCAAATAAAGTACAAACAGAAATTTAAGGATTACAAAGTTCATCTTAAGACCTGTGTTACATCTAGATACGACAATATGATACTTTTTTTCTGGTAATCTGACCTTAATTGTCCTGAGGCACTTAAGGGATTTGTACTACCCGGTACGCGATTACACTCTCAAGAGGACCAGAATGTTGCTGGAGTCTTGAAATGACTGATTCTTA
>NW_007141353.1:0-803 GCF_000164805.1 Carlito syrichta | reverse complement strand
AAGGAACCTCTCCATAGTCTCCAGTGAAAAACTCAAGCTGTGTCATCATGCAAGAAGCCAGCCCCTAGTATTCCTGTTTTTGCCTTTAGCTTTTCTACTTAAAGATGCAAGGTTTGTTGCAGTTCTATTCACAATAGCAAAAACATGGGACCAACCATGTTGCCCGTTGAAGCTGGTCTGTATAAAATAATGTCATGCGTATACACAATGGAATATTGTGCAGCCATAAAGACAGACAAACATATGAACTTCGCTTCAACTTGGATGGATTTAGAGACGATCATACTCAGAGATTTGTCACTGAAACAAAGAATAGAGTACCATATGTTCTCACTTATAAGTGGAACTTGAACGATTATAATACTATAAGAAAGAGATTGGCGGTAGTGGAAAACTGTCAGGGGAGTGAGGTGGGATTGGCAGTTGAGGGAAACTGCTGGGGGAGGGAGGGGCATCCCTCATCAACAAGGGTACCTGCATAATCAGTGTTTGTATACCTAACCCTGAATTGTACATCGCATCTTTATAATAAAAGAAATGCTGAAAAGTTAAAATAAAAGATGCATGGTTTGCCCTCCATTTTAATGAATGCAAATATTTTAAGGCAAAGTTTGTTTTATGATTCATTGCAACATTAAGAAAGAGAAAAAAATACTTGGCTAATTGTACATGCAACCACTTAAATTTGGTGCCTGACTCAAAATTAGGTATAGCTTAAAAACTCAATTCTGAATTGATGAGCAAAAAAAGTCACATACAACTTTCTTAACTTGGTGAGGGTTAGTCTCATATTCCTAAGCTCA
>NW_007141352.1:0-708 GCF_000164805.1 Carlito syrichta | reverse complement strand
TCCCTTTCTCTCTCTCTCTCTCTCTCTCTCTCTCTCTCTCTCTCTCTCTCTCACTCTCTTTCTGTGTCTCTCTCCCTCTCTCTCTTTTTTCTGAGTCTCTCTCTTTCTCCCTCTCTGTCTCTCTCTCCTCTTTCTGTGACTCTCTCTGTCTCTATTTCCTTCTCTCCCCCTTCTCTCTCCCCCTCCTCTGTCTCTCTCTCTCTCTCTCTCTCTCTCTTTCTCTCCCTCCCCCCCTCCTTTGCCACTCTCTCTCTCTGTCTTTCTGTTTCTGTCTCTGTCTCTTTGTTTCTCTCTCTCACACGGGTTATATGAGATGAGATGGATGCTTATGGGATATCCTGCTAGAGGCTCAGGAGCAGGCTCGGGTTGGGAGAGGCCTGGATGGGAGGTGGAATTCATGAGCTGTGGCAGTTCTGAGGTGTTCGACACCAAGGGCGTGGGTGAGACCCCAGGAGTGAGAGAGAGAGGAGTGAGGTGAGGGGCTCAGATGCAGGCTGGAGGGATTCGGGCATTCCTAAGTCCAGGAGGAACAGGAGCCCTAGGGAGGCCAGCAGGGTGGGAGGAAAACCAGGTGCGGGTGGAGTTGTGGGACCCGAACAGGAGCACTACTAGGAGAGGCTGGCTACAGGCCCTTTGAGACCTGGCTGGAGAGACCTGTGCCCTGTGTTTGACAGCGTGACTCACAGCAAGAGGACAGTCATGGAGGCC
>NW_007141351.1:0-630 GCF_000164805.1 Carlito syrichta | reverse complement strand
TCCCCCCCTCCTTTGCCACTCTCTCTCTCTGTCTTTCTGTTTCTGTCTCTGTCTCTTTGTTTCTCTCTCACACACGGGTTATATGAGATGAGATGGATGCTTATGGGATGTCCTGCTAGAGGCTCAGGAGCAGGCTCGGGTTGGGAGAGGCCTGGATGGGAGGTGGAATTCATGAGCTGTGGCAGTTCTGAGGTGTTCGACACCAAGGGCGTGGGTGAGACCCCAGGAGTGAGAGAGAGAGGAGCGAGGTGAGGGGCTCAGATGCAGGCTGGAGGGATTCAGGCATTCCTAAGTCCAGGAGGAACAGGAGCCCTAGGGAGGCCAGCAGGGTGGGAGGAAAACCAGGTGCGGGTGGGGTTGTGGGACCCGAACAGGAGCACTACAAGGAGAGGCTGGCAACAGGCCCTTGGCACCTGGCTGGAGAGACCTGTGCCCCGGGTTTGACAGCGTGACTCACAGCAAGAGGACAGTCATGGAGGCCAGCATGGCTCACAGCAGGAGGATGGGCAAAGAGGCTGGCCTGGCTCATGGCAGGAGGATAGACATGCAAGCTGTCCTAAGGGTGCTGAAAGTGAACAGCTGGGGGAAGCAGGGAATCATCCTTCCCTGAGGCAGGTCCAGGGGAGGGGA
>NW_007141350.1:0-812 GCF_000164805.1 Carlito syrichta | reverse complement strand
TGTTTCTCTCTCACACACGGGTTTATATGAGATGAGATGGATGCTTATGGGATGTCCTGCTAGAGGCTCAGGAGCAGGCTCAGGTTGGGAGAGGCCTGGATGGGAAGTGGAATTCATGAGCTGTGGCAGTTCTGAGGTGTTCGAGACCAAGGGCGTGGGTGAGACCCCAGGAGTGAGAGAGAGAGGAGCGAGGTGAGGGGCTCAGATGCAGGCTGGAGGGATTCGGGCATTCCTAAGTCCAGGAGGAACAGGAGCCCTAGGGAGGCCAGCAGGGTGGGAGGAAAACCAGGTGCGGGTGGGGTTGTGGGACCCAAACAGGAGCGCTACAAGGAGAGGCTGGCAACAGGCCCTTGGGACCTGGCTGGAGAGACCTGTGCCCCGGGTTTGACAGTGTGACTCACAGCAAGAGGACAGTCATGGAGGCCAGCATGGCTCACAGCAGGAGGATGGGCAAAGAGGCTGGCCTGGCTCACGGCAGGAGGATAGACATGCAAGCTGGCCTAAGGGTGCTGAAAGTGAACAGCTGGGGGAAGCAGGGAATCATCCTTCCCTGAGGCAGGTCCAGGGGAGGGGAGGTCAGAGGGTCACAGGAGGGGGATGTGGGGCCCTGGGAGGAGTCGTTTTGTTTCGTTGTAAGAGCACAGCCTGGGAAAATGTGGGCTCCACCTTTAGGACGGAGGGGGAATGTCATGGAGCACAGTCACTGGGAAGGAATGAAAAGGCAGGCCCAGAACCCAGTGAGGGCACCTCGGCTGGGGACGGGCGCTGTCTGCCCCAGAGCATGACTTTTCAGGACAGCCATGTGGCTGGGG
>NW_007141349.1:0-804 GCF_000164805.1 Carlito syrichta | reverse complement strand
TAATACATATAATTATTTGATCGCGGCCCATTCATCTTACCTAGGTGAGTGGTCATGGAAATTCTACTTTCATCACATGTTTATCAATGAGTATATACCATCTTTGTGCATGAAATACTTTGAATTTAGTTGTATGTACCTCTTACTACTGGCTTATTTTCGTTAAAATAATCCCTTCCAGATTTATTCTAAATGTAGATACTATAAGATATCCTGCTTTTCTTTTCTTTCTTTTTTTTTGACTTGCATTTCAGTCTTGTCGCCCAGGCTGGAGTGCAGCGTCATGCTCATGGCAAATGCAGCATCCATCTGCTGGACTTAGGCAATTCTTTCAACTCAGCCTTCCAAGTAGCTGGAACTACAGACGCATGTCACCATGTCCAGCTAGTTTTTGTGATGTATCGTAAAGTCAAGGAATCACCAAGTTGCCCAGGCTGGTCTCAAACCCACGGGCTCAGGCAATCCACTCACCTCAGCCTCCCAAAGCATGGGATTACAGACTGAGCCACCAAGCCCGGCTCCTCTGTGGTTTTCTAAAGTCACATTTTTACACAACATCTGTCCAGGCATTTCTACTTCTCTGGAAACATCCCTAAATGTCAACAGCCCCTGAAAATTCCAACACATATTTGCCAAGTTGGCATATGCTCTAGGTAAGAAGAGACAGTGAAGATAAAAGGTTCTAACTGATATGGCAATGGGAGTATTCCAATAAGATAATATTTTGTTTTGAGTTGGAGCCTCACTCTGCCTCCAGGCTGGAGTACAGTACCACATTCATGGCCACCCCAATGTTACCTGCTG
>NW_007141348.1:0-378 GCF_000164805.1 Carlito syrichta | reverse complement strand
ATCCTCCCTCCTTTCTTTCCCATCTCCCTCTCCTACTCCCTTACCCACCCACTTCCCCCCTCTTCATTCCTTTCCCACCCCCCTCTCCTCTTCCCTCCCCACCCCATCTGCCCTCCCTCTCCCCTCCCCCTTCTCCCATCCCCCTCTACTCTCCCCCTCTGCATCCTGCTTTCTGCCCTCCCTGGCCCATCTCCATCCCCTCTCCCCTCTCCCCTATCCCTCTAGATGAGTGTGGCCTCTTAGTACCCTGAGTCCCAGCTTAAAACCTCATAGCCAGACAGCCAATAAGTCTAGAGATGAAGTTGGAACCAAAACACGTTCTGACTTGATTTAGGAGGGACATTACAATGAGGGTCCAGTGTCCTAAAGACCCCTGTT
>NW_007141347.1:17353-19639 GCF_000164805.1 Carlito syrichta | reverse complement strand
ACATCTTAAGTTTACATTTTTCTGCAAGTCAAGAGGCAGCTTACCTCATTCCCCTCAAGATATCTCCATCAGATGCAAAACCAGGGCAACCCAACAACCCAACCTTTCAACTCAAGTTTGACATACTAACATCTAGGAAACTTTCAGGTTCCTTGTCAAGGGGGAATCAACGGTCACCTCTTGACTGGCCGAAGCCATAGAAATTATACTAAGACCACTATTTGGTCAAGAAGAAATTATACTAAGATCACTATTTGGACATGTGGATTTCAAACATGTCACAAGTCTCTTGTTGGACAACCCCTTACCTTTGACTCTTCCCATCTAGCCTATCACCTGAGGGCATGAGATGCTAGTGTCTGGCAACCAGCAAAATATAAAACTCATGTGGCTACAATCTACATCCAAAACCCACGGCTCTGTACAGTCCTGTGGACTTAAACCCCCTTTCCCCAGAGGCCTTTTAAATAACTGAATAATTGGCCCTTCCACACCTCACTTGCCTCTGTCTGCCTCCTTTCCAATATGTGAAAGGTGGTTATTAAACTTTACTTCTTTCTACTTTCCCCTTTGTTGCAATCTTGCATTATTCCCATGACAATGGTCCACCTCACCACAGTTTACACTTACACAGAGGACAGGAATCATTTCTGTCCTTTCCCCCTCAATACCAGCAATGTGTGGAACATGCAAAGAAACCACTTACCTAATCAACTTAAATATACTTCCTATAAATTACTATCTTGGAAGACGACAAATCTTAGACTAAAACAACAGCGAATATAACCATGAAATGTCAAAATAAGGAAGGGTAGCCAGGACAGGTAAGACATCGATAGATAAATTTCCCATAGGCTGCTTTTTAGGAAGCATTCAGACATTTTAAAATTACATTTTACTATAGACCAATTTGGCAGCTTTTCCCACCTTTTGGCAAATCAAAAGAAAACCTCATAAAATTTAAGAATAGGGCAACACATAATTAAAATAACTAAGAATCAGGATGGGTGAGGTGGCTTATGTCCATGATCTCAGCATTTTGGGAGGAGGAGATGACAGGATTTCCTAAACATATAGTTTCCAAACCATCCTCAACAACTTGATGAGCCCTCGTCTCTCCGATAAATAAAAAAATTGGCCAGGCATGGTGGTGCACACTTGTGGTTCCAGTTACTTGGAAGGCTGAAGTGGAAGGTTCACAAGTAGGTGGACACAGTGGTGGCCATGAGTGTGCCATTGCTCTACAGTCAGGTCAAACAGTGAGACTCCTACTAAAAAAATAAATAAAAGCTGGGCTCGGTAACTCAAGCTGTAATCCCAGCACTTTGGGATGCCAAGAGGAGAGATTGTGTGAACCTGTGGGTTTGAGTCAAGCCTGGGCAATTTGATGAGACCTCATCTCTACAACAAATAAAAAATTAGCCAGGTGGGGTAGCATATGCCTGTAGTTCACATAACACAGGAGGTGGCCACAACATTATTAATACATTTTGTGACAGAGTGAGATTCCAACTAAAATACATATAAAACACAGAAGTGTTTTATCTCATAAAGAAACATTGGAGTACAACACTACTCACTCATGAGTGGACCCTGAAAAATTATCAGAATACTATAAGAAAGTGACTGGCAGTATTGGGACACTGCCATTGTGGGGGATATAACTTCAGTACGGGTCCCCAAGCATTACATGTACAATGACACTTATGACCTAACCCTGAATTGTACCCTATCTTTTATTTATTTTGATTTTTGAGTTGGAGTCTCTCTCTGTTGTCTAGAGTGGAGTGGAGTGGCACACTTCCGACTACCGCTGCCTTGCCCTGCTGGGCTCTGGTGATTCTTGCATCTCAGTCTTCCAAGTAGCCAGAACTACATGTGTTCACACCACTCCCGGCTAATTTTTGATATATTGTAGAGATGAGGTCTCACCAAGTTGCCCAGGCTGGTCTCTGAACCCGTGGCCCCAGGCAATCCACTTCCCTTGGACTCCCAAAGTGCTGGGATTAGTATATCTGATTTTTTTAAATGTTATGTAAGGAGTCTGCACCAAAATTAACCAGCACAGCACAAAAAGTCAAGAGAATCTCGTACTCTGAAAGAATATTACTATTAACGCTTGCAATTCTTAGGTTACTCTATAATTGTCTTAGTCTACATATGTACAATGTTTAGATATGCCTTCTCAAGTTTATATGGGCATAGTTTTTATGTATAAATTTCAGCCAATTTTCTGTTACACGTAGTGGGCATGGTAAAATCGTATCTATTAACTTATCAAATGAA
>NW_007141347.1:2262-17333 GCF_000164805.1 Carlito syrichta | reverse complement strand
CATTTCTTTGTAGAAAAATCACATTTGAATAGAAATGTAAAAATCAGCCAGGCTCGGTCACTCAGCCTGTAATCCCATGCTTTGGGAGGCTGAGGTGAGTGGATTGCCTGAGCCGGCAGATTCAGAGACCTGCCTGGACAACTTGGCAAGACTACGATAAATCAAAAAAATTAGCTGGGTGTGGTAGCACGTGTCTGTAGTTCCAGCTACTTGGAAGTCTGAGGCAGAAGGATCGCCGGAGTCCAGCAGGTCTAGTATACAGTGGCTGGGAGTGGTCACTGCACTCCAGTCTGGGTGACAGAGTGAGACTCCAACTCAAAAAAGAAAAAAAAATCAGTAGAAACACTGTGTCAGCATGTTGCAGCATTAAATCATGATCAAGCTCCCTTTATGGCAGGGATGCTTAGGAGAGTCAGCATTTGGGAATCCATAAATATAATTAGTCATATTAATAAAATTGATGAGAAAGACATATAATCTTCTTAATAGATTAAAAAGATATTGTGAAATTTACAAAATAGTTTACATTTAAAGATCAAATTATAAAGAAGTGTAAAGTATTTCTGAAATACATGAAAAATAGTAGAGAAAAATAATGAAAATAAATTATTGGCTTAATGATACCATTTAAAATTAGTCGGGTGTGGTAGCAGGAACCTAATTAGAGGATTAAGCACACACCTAAGTAGAGGATTATTGACTTAATGATTAAAGATTAAATGGTATCATTGTCAATAATCCTCTAATCAGATTAGCAATTAAATGGTATCATTAAGTCAATAATCCTCTAATCAGATTATCAATTGAGTTTGATACTGATACACAGTTGTTTGTGTTCTGAGGAAAACAAATTGTTTTGCAAACAATATTTAAATTGGAAATCCATAAAAAGTTTCAAAGATGTTATTATCCATAATAAGGACTTGAAAAGTAAAACAGTGTGATAGTGACTTAAAAAAAAAGACTGAAAGTGGAATACTGCTGGGGAAGTGTGGGGCATAATTCATCAAGTGTACCTGCATAATGGACATTTGTATATATAGCTCTGAATTGTACCCCACATCTTAAAAATAAATACTGAAGAATCAAGGGAATACACAGTTTTAAAGTAGAATAAGATATATATGAAGGCCGGGCATGGTGGCTCATGCCTATAATTCCAAAACTTTGGGAGAAAGAGGTGAGAGGATTGATTGCCTGAGCCCATAGGTTCAAGAACAGCTTAGACAACTTGACAAGATCTCATCTCCACAATAAATCAAAAAGTAAGACGAGCATGGTGATGTGTGCTGGTAGTTCCAGCTAATTTAATGATTGAGGTAGAGGGATCACCTGATCCCAGCAGGTCGACGTTACGGGGGATGGAGGATGCTACTGTACTCTAGCTTGGGTGACAGAGTGAGACTCCAACTTTAAAAATAAGAAAACAGATGAGTATCAGTCATGGTTTGCACACTCTAAAACCCTGACATTCCAGTAGGAAAGGAGACACAGCCCCTGACCTACACATTTACCTGAGAACCAGCCATTTATGCCACAACTGCCTCTGGAATTTCTTATCACATGACATTATCTGGACAAGTCACATCTACATGTTGAAGATATGCCTTTATTTTTTAAAAAATTAAATTAAATGTATTTTATGAGTCTGAGTATCACTCCGTAACCCAGGCAGGCGTGAAGTGTGACCACAGAGCTTATCACCATCTTGACCACCTGAGCTCAACAGATTCTTCCTCTCAGGTTCCTAGGAATCTGAAACTACAGGCATGTGCGACGACTCTTGGCTAAATTGTTTCAGCTTTTATATCTACATGGATGTGCTATGCTGTTCAGGTCAACCTCAAATTTCTGGGGTCAAGCAATTCTCTCCCCTCTCTCTCCCCCACCACTAACATCGATAAAACCTCCAAAAGTACACAAAATCCAAGAGGGGTCTTAGCCCCTCATATTCTCGGTTTTAATCGTCTTCTAAATAAAGTCACAGCCCCTGCTCCAACACTTGGTCTTGACTTTGGCTGTTCCACCAGTCAGAACCTGGTGACAAACTGCCAATGACCCTTGAAAGGACAGACCAAGAGTGGGAAGCCATTGTAAAAGTCATGAAACTTGAAATTACAAAAATTATGACCGCTCAGAGGGAGAGCAGGGGGGGATTCGATCGTCCAAGAAATTGGGCACTATCTACAGGGAAGCCAAGGATCCCCTGAAGCTACTCACTGGGGATGCCTAGAAGATAAGGGGAGGTGCACCCTCCACTAGCTCTAAGGAATGTCATTTGGGAAGGTGCAGAAGAATTAGAATTCTTGTCACACCCATATGATAATATGGACAGACATTAATGGGTCTCTGTGTCACAGCATCCCCAAGACATCCACAGGTGGTCGACAAGGGAGTCACGTGCAACATCTCCAAGAAAACGATTTAAACCAGGACTCTGGCGGGTGAAATTTTCTTAAATAAATTTTTTCTTCTCTCATCTCTGTATGTTGCAATTCTTTGCAATTTATTCAGATTTCTGGGTTCCCAGTGCGCACCTCTGTCTTGCCAATCCCGGCGGTGCTACACCCCTTGCTCCAACCATTTTTCCTCACCCTGTCCAGTATCCTAACAATCCTGATGACTTGATCTAGGGATCTCCACCTGGATATTACAGATCAGGCGACTGTAGGGCTGTCACCCACTGCCACCGGCCCATGGTTGGCTTCCCCCGCCTCTTCTCCAAGTCTTTACCCCCAGGCCCTCCGGAAACCCCAGACTACAAGCCCTGACCGGGACATAGGGATTCACGATCCGCTGTTGGCCCAAAGGAATCCCTTAACACTGTGCTGGAGCCTCCGTTTACCTTCTAGGAGGAGAGAGGGATGGGGCAAGAACCACAACTCCTTCCCCCAGGCCCACCACACCGGTTAGACCGCCCACGACATGCCTGGGTCTCACACATACATACTAGAGAAGCCTCCGGTAGAGCGAGGTCGCCAAGGGGACAGGACGCTGGGGACCGATCCAGATCCACCCTATGAAGAGGGGACCGGGGCCGAGGTGCCGGCGGGCACAGGTCCAGGATCAGAAGTGAGGGGAAGGCCGGTCGGCCACAGCCGGGTCATCTGGGTCCATCCTGCCTCTCTCTCTCAGCCACACCCGTACTCACCATCTCCCGGTTTCTGAGTGTCCCAGCGTCCTTCATACGGACTCCCCAGACCTGCATGTCACAGGACGAAAAGGGAAGAAGCAAATACACGTGGCCCTCTCCGAGATGATTCGGCACTGGCGCAGGCCCAGAAAACAAAAGACCCGGTCAGAACCTGGAAGCCACCACCTCGCCTTAATCTCTTTTCTGATTGGGCAGTTTCCGAACTAGCATTGCTGATTGGATAAGACAACAGGTCACCACCCTTCTGATCTTGAATGACAGCAGAGGTGATCCAATGGGGCTAGAGGAGGCAAGAAAAAGGAAAAGCATGTTTTTCCCTGTAGCATTATGAGGTTGAGTTGTCTCTCTGCACCGGAAGTTGGGGGAGGAGCAGTATGTGGCCTGCATCACGGAGTATACTGGGAACTGTAGTTCAAGAATGAGGCCTGGTGACTTGATGGCTGAGCTGCAGGACTCCATCCCAGTCAGCAGAGGCAGCAAAGCACTTCAAGGTACCCTGTGAGTAGTTTCAAGGGGAGCCCACATTTTTTGCCCTGCTGGGGAAATCCACATCCACCAGCGACATGTTGGACAAACTGGCCATTGCCACACCCACGTACCAAAGAAACAAGCCCCCTGTAAGAAGAGTAAAAAGTAAAAAGTAAAAAGGAATAAATATATGAATAAATAAATAAGAAAAAAAAAAGAAATAAGCCCTCCAATGCTCTTGGATGAAAGGAGAGTTTGGTAAATCCTTCAGGTCCTCTCCCACTGTGGGAGGTTTTCTGTCCTCAGTAAATTCTGCTTTTTTTAAAAAAAGAGGGAGAGTGTAAGAGAAAAGAGAATACACAAATGCGAGAAGTCCACGAACTCAGATGATCTCTTTGCGTATCAGAATATTAAAGACTCTATCCCAGGCTTTGTGTAGTCCCAGGACTTTCAGAGGCTGAGGCGAGTGGATTACCTGAGCTGGGGCCTCAAAACAAGTAAGGGCAATTGGCAAAACCTTGTCTCTACAATAAATAAAAAAATTAGCCAAGTGTGGTAGTGCGTGACTGGAGTTCCGGCTACTTGGAAGGCTGCAGTGAAAGGATCACCTGAGACCAGGAGGTCGAGGCTGCAGTGGCCAGGAGTGGGCCACTGTACTCCAACCTGGTGGACAGAGTGAGACTCCAACAAAAAAAAATTTAAAAACGTATGTTATGCACTCAATGACCCTGGACAGATGAACTTCTAAAACAGGCTACCAAGGACAAATTCTCTAGAACCCCCAAAGGACAATGTTAGTGATCTGGATGATGCCATTACTGAGACAGATCTAACAAATCATCTCCATCCATTAGGAGAAATTGGGATGTTCACTCTTGTAAGAACTCATCTCTATGAGTTTGGAGAGAACTGGACACTCTACTGTACAAAGACAGCACTATGCTTTTCTGCAGAGCAAGCTGCTGAAGGGGTTGCTGACAATTCATTTGATAGAAGGATTTTTTTTTTCTCCTGAAAGCAAAGTGAGATAAGAAAAGGAACTGGGTGATATTCAGTACCTGCAGACTCAACAAAAAATGGAGAATCCTGCCAGAACCCGTGGGTTAGAGACCAGCCCAGGCAACTTGGCAAGACATCATCTCTAAACGAAAAATTTAAAAAATATCCAGGCATTGTAACACTCATCTATAGTACTGGCTACTTGGAAGGCTGAAGCGGAAGGCTCACCAGAGCCCAGCAGGTTGACGTTCGGGTGGCTGTGAGCTGCACTCCAGCCATGGCGACTGAATGAGACTCCAACTAAAAAATAAATAAATAAATAACAGGAGAATCCCAAGCAGCCAGATGAAAAAACGGGGACAGACTGCAGACTGTAGGATCCAGGTAAGGCCTATTTCTGCATAGGCAGGAACTCTTCCCTGTTATGCAGTTCTGGTCATTTCCTTGGAGCACCCTTGAACAAAATGGGGCCACATTTCCTATTTCTTGCCTTGAAAAGAACCCAAGTATGACAGACTTAGGGATGTGGCCTCCTGGGACCTCACTTGCTCAATTTTCACCATACCTGTAATCTAGAGCAAGTATTGTACCTTGAAATCATAGCCTCAGTGCTATCTGTTGGCCTCAGACTTCTGCTTCAGTGGTCAGGTCATGGCCACTCAGGACATGGAAGTTCAGCCATCATTACCTTCTTAAGTGGATAAGGTTGATGGCTGATCTGTGAGTTTCTGCGCACCCTAGTCGAAGTGACTGGTTGCTTTTCAAGCTTGGTGCCATTACTGGTCTGGCCCTGCTGGACATGAGTGGACCTCAGGAACCCAAACTCTATGCCTAGGGTTTTTACCCTGCTTTGGGCAAAATCCTAGTTTTGGTCAGGGCCACAGTTTCACTATATGATTATCCTAGATATCCCTAGTACAAATGCTCTCACAGAGGTCAGGTGAGGCCAGGTTGGGCCCCTCTGGGTATGAGACTTGTGCCCTTTAAAGAAGGCACTGTCACACGGGTTAGAAGCATGAGAAACAAGACATGCTGCTGACTGGCTGAGGCTTTGATAATGTCATACTCACCCTTCCATTCAGAGGCTTCCAGTGTCCAGCTTTCTTGTTGACACTGATTTCATAGGGCTGAGGAGTTATGTGGAGCTTTCGGACAACTTGCTGGGTGCTGCCCTGACTTTTTTGGGTCCATGTGGGTCACTTTCTCATAAGAAAGTTAATATGTAGGTGTCACCATATGAGAGGAGGATATCTCAGCATTTCCTGTGGACTGGGCAGGCCCTGGTATTGGAGGCTCAGAGAGATAGTAAGGTGAGGTTGTCCTGTGTTCCAAATCTCACAGGGAACCTAGGATAAGACAGGAGCCCAGCATCCTTCTTCAAAGCTGTGAATGAAAACCACTGACTCCTGGTATCCAGATGCATGGGAAACTATAGGAAAAAATTTCAAGAAAGATATCACAAAACAACCATGGTATGCTGGCCACACTTGAGCCTCCAGGCCCCAGAAAAGCAACCTGTTTCCCTGCAATCAATGGAAGCTCCTACCCACAGTTGTGCCTTAGTTTTGGGATCAGTCCAGTCAGGTGACATTGGGCAAGGATAGCTACTAATTGAGGGGTGCTGCCACATTTTCTTTTTGAGTTGGAGTCTCATTCTGTCTCCCAGACTGGAGTGCAGTGACCACTCCCGGCCACCGCAGCCTCGACCTGCTGGGCTCCAGTGATCCTTCCGCCTCAGCCTTCCAAGTAGCCGGAATTACAAAGGCACGGGATTACAGGCTGAGCCACTGAGCCTGGCTCACATTTTTTTTTTTAGTTGAAATCTCCCTCTGTCATCCAGGTTGGGGTGCAGTAGCATTCATGGCAACCACAGCCTCAACCTGTTGCACTCGGTGATGGTACTACTTCAGCCTTCCAGGTAGTTGGAACTACAGACACATCCACCATGTCCACTTATTTCTTTATTTCCTTATGTATTTTGAGTTTCAGTCCACTCTTGTCACCTAGGTGGGAGGGCAGTGGCATGCTCCCAGCCACCACAACCTCAACCTGCTGGGCTTAGGCAATCCTTCCACCTCAGTGTTCCAAGTAGCTGGAACTACAGGCACATGCCACCATGACCAACTAATTTTTTCATGTATTGTAGAGAGGAGATCTTACCAATTTGCCCGGCCTCATCGCAAACCTGTGTTCTCAGGCAATCCTCTCACCTCAGCTTCCCAAAGTGCAGGCAGTCCAATCACCTCAGCATTCCAAAGTGCGTGGGATTATTGGTGTGAGCAATTGTGCCCAGCCTGTTCCATGGTTTTCTAGAGCTGAGATGGTGGGCTGGAGAGACCCAGGCTATCTAACTTGGAGAGGGTCTCCAAGTTGGTGGATGCCTACAGAGTAGATCAGTTTCTCCACTGAGCTTATCTGGCTCTCACTGGGTGGGACCCCATGGACCCTGGTCCCTGGAGTCCTCATGTTTTATGTGTGGCACCTCGTTCCAACATTAAAGACACCCATGCAGCAAACTGATACCAGAGCTAAGGGTGTGTGCAACCCGGGACATGTTTGCTGTTGGGACACCTCAGGCTTCTCCTGTGACGTCCCCCTAGGATTTGGACTGGCTTTGGGCTCCCTGCCTCATGCTCTCACCTCAGGGCTACTCTATCTCACCTCACCTTCAGCCCTGGCACAGAACTCAGGTGGGAGAGGCCTTCGCTATCAGCGAAGCTCCTTTGCCATCCTAACATGAAACTTGTCTCCACTGCAGGATAGATGCTCCCAGGCACTGGGCCCCCTACCCTCTGGGGCTGTTACTCCACATAATGGAAGGACTGAATATTGCCACACTCATCTGAACTCTGAGTCCTGGGTCTCGGCTGTGGTCCCAACTGGTTCTCTCCCAAATTCTTCCTGGGTCTGGACATTAATTTCCTCCACTCCCTTGTTCAGGGCATGTTGTCCTGCCATCTTGTGAGGAAGGTGCTTAGGATTGAAGGATTTCCTGTTGCTTCCTGGGGATGTTGTTATTGGCTCACACATGTGGCTGTGATCTCTCTGGTTTCCTACAGGTACCTTCAAAAGCAGGTGCAGGAGGGTATGGCAGAAGAGCTTGGAGAGGTCTAGTCATCATCCATTGTTCTGTCTCTGAGGCATGTTTAATAATCTCAAGGTCAGCACCTTGGGGCCCATCTAGGCCTGTTTTCAGAAGCATCTTAAAGTAGAGGATGAGGAGAAACACCCACAGAAATGAGTTAATGGGACCTGTGTTCTCCCCTCTTTATTACCCCAGAGGATGACTTGGGAGTAGAATTGGTGCTGGACTCAACCTCAGGACAGATCACACTATATCCTTCTCAGCTGAGCCCTGGAGACCTGAAGGTGCCTCAGCACCATGTCATACTTCAGTGATGAGGCCCAGGATAACCTGTCCTGAAAATACTCCTGCAGACCAAACAGAGACAACTTCAGGGGGTGCTGTAGGCACATTGGTGAGAGCCAGGCTGGAAAGGGTGCCCTGTGAAAGGTCTGCTCCTTCACCCTGCTCCAACCCTGGGCACCACCTACTGTTCAGTGCTGGGTCCTTTCTGGCCACTGATGCAGTTCAATTGTGCCCAGGAGGGCATGGTCAGAGAAAGGTCTAGGCAGGAAAATGTTCAAACTACTGCTTCTCATCTGTGTCATGTCAAGGGTAGTCTCCGTGACTGGTAGTGTTCAGGGTGCCCCACCCAGTCCATGAGGACATACATTGATACAAGTTCATACAGTGTTTATTATTTAGCCTACTTAGAAATTTCAAGGATTTTTTGAGGCGAAATTTAAGCATAATGACGATGTCATTCATAGTGAGTGTATTTAGTTGCATTTTTCTTTTTTTGTTTTTTGAGTTGGAGTCTCACTCCATTGCCCAGGATGAAGTGCAGTGGCATACTCATGGCCAGTGTAGAGCCAATGGGCTCAGGTGATCCTTCCACCTCAGTCTTCCAAGTTGCTGAAACAACAGGTATCCGCGATCATGCCCTGCTACTTTTGATTCATTGTGGGGACCAGGTCTTGCAAAATTGCTGGGGCTGGTCTTGAACCCATGGTCTCAGGAAATTCACTTACCTCAGCCTCCCAAAGGCTTGGGATTACAGGCTGTGTCACCGAGCCTGGCCTAGTTACATTTCAAGGAGTATTTTCCATATGTTTGTTCTCAACTGCAGAATAATATTGAACACATTTTTGTGGTATCATTCCTTTAACTTTGTATAATTAGCATAGTTGCTTTTGTTTATTTTACTGACCCAATTTATTCAGGTGATAAATAGGACGATTTTGTAAGTTAAGAGGTTGCTTTGACTTCTGTCTGTTTTCTTCTATCAAACAAGACAGTTTTTGGCATGTAGTAAATATTTCATAATTAAACACAAATATTTCTTTTAGAGTGAGTTGGTGGCTTTAGGTAAGAAACTGAAGATAGCCACAGTGATGAAATTGTATTGATTCTACATGTGGATTCTATAAAGAGTCCACTCTCATACTTTGCATGTTATGTGTATGAAAAATTGTATTTTTACAATTATCTTAACAAATTAGCTCAGAAAAATAAAACCTAATACTGAGTGTTCTCACATACAATTGAGGACTAAATACTGGAGACACACAGACATCAAGATGAAAATGGCAAACATTGGGGACTGATGAAGGGGGAAGGAGAGAGTCAAGCATAGAAAAACTGCTTATTGTTTGGGTGATGGGTTTAACAGAAGCTTAAATCTCACCATTACATGATATACCCATGTAACATACCTGCACGGATACCCACTAAAATCAAAAGAGAAAAAAATCAGAAAATCATGAAGAAGAAAATATATCTTTACAGTTCATTAAGTAAAAATGGGTCAACCTAAAGTTCTTCATCCTTATCATCTTCACCATGAGAATCTGAGAATGTGGTGGAATGGGGGAGCCTGGTCTTGAAGTCTTGGGTGACAGAGGTAGAAGAGGGGGAGGGGAGGCAGGAGAGGCTGAACACTTGGTGCAGGTTCACAGAAACACATCTTAATATCTGTCTGAGGACGGAAACAGTGGCTCATGACTATAATCCCAGCACTTTGAAAGCACGAGGTGAGAGGATTGCCTGAGACTACAGGTTCAAATCCAGTCCTGGCAACTTGCTGAGACCTCATCTCCTCAATAAATTTAAAAAATAGCTGGGCATAGTGGTGCATGCCTGTAGTTCCAGCTACTTGGAAAGCTGAGGTGGAAGGATCACCCCAGGCCATCAGGTTGAGGCTGCAGTGACCGGGAGTCTTCCACTTTCTTCCAGCCTGGGTGACAGAGTGAGACTACAACTCAAAAAAAAAAGTTTTTACACATTAATTTTTCTAAAAACGTTTCCATATGGCACCAATTCTACTTCTACCATAAGCTTTAGTTTAAGTGTCCCATAGTAGAAAGGTCTATGTTATAAAAGATTTGAAAAGCAATTTGTAATCAGAACCCTTGTGACAGCTTGTGTAATGCTGAATTGTTTTCTGGCACTGTTGCTTCTGTGTCTTTTTTATTTTTGTCAGTTTCACTGTCATCCAGGTTGGAGTGCAGTGGCATGCTCATGACTGCTGCAGTTTAGGCAATGCCCCGCTTCCTAGGACAGGCATCTCAGCCTCTAAATGCTGCAAAAATCCTCTTGCTTTTAGGTCAGGTGTGGTATCTCGTGCCTATAATCCTAGCATTTTGGGAAGGCAAGGTGAGAGGATTGCCTGAGTCCACAAATTTGAGGTGAACCTGGGTAATTTGGTGAGGCCTCATCTCTACAGTTCATCAGAAAATTTGCTGGGTGTGGTGGTGTGCCTGCAGTTCCAGCTACTTGGAAGGCTGAGAAAGAAGGATCACCTGAGCCCAGCTTCAGGGGATCCTTGGCTTCCCTGTAGATAGAACCCAATTTCCTGGAAGATCGAATCCCCACATGCTCTCCCACTGAGCTGTTATAACTTTTCTAATTAAAAGTGTGATGACATTTACAGTCCTTGCCCAATGCATGGTGTCCTAAGCCTTATAAATCCCTTTTACTCTAGGCAAGCTTGATTGCCTCTATGAGATACCGCTGATACCTGGCACCAGGAAGTCTGTTTCTGAAAAGACAAAGCCGGTAAAATTAATTTTACCTAAAGTGTGCATTTCTCCAAAAGCATAGCGTCTACTTTCTCATCATTGTGTCAGGGTTTAAGAACAAGATGAAAAATGGCTTCAACTCATAGTCTGTCCTTTCATTGAGCATGCCACCACACTCCAGCCTGGTAAATAGAGTGAGACTCCAATTCATAATCAGTGGTATCATGTTCCCAGGCTTGGGGCTCACTGTGAGATGTAGCCTGGAGGGCTCACTCCCAGGGAAATCTGTGGGAAATCTGAGCATCTGGGAATTTAATTCTGGGACCTCACACATGCTCTACTGTCCCCTCTTTACAGTGTGGAATTTCTCCATCCTCCAGGGTCTCAATACTCAACAGGAACCAAACACTCACCTGGGGCAGTTCAAAATTCTGACCTGTGATGTCTTTTTTCTAACTTCAACTGTGCAAAGAGTGCTGGACACCAACCAGTCTGCAACACCAATTGTTTCTCCAACAATTCAACTGTCACCATACAGAGTTAGCACAAACCTCCAAATTCAGAGCTCAGTCCCACAACATTGCCCTCACTGCAGACGACAGTTGGAAAACCCAGAGGCTCTCTTTCCTTCTGAGCAACTGCCTATAAGTCAGGGGATCCCAAAATCCCTCATGCAACCCAATAATTTGATACAATACTCAGTGAACTCAGCAAAGCATTTCACTTGTCTTGCCCAGTTTATTATAAAGGACACGACTCAGAAACAGACAAGTGAAAGAGAAGTCTGAGGCAAGGGACAGTGAAAGGGAACATGGGTGGGAAAGGAATTCTGGTAAATATCTCTGATAGAAGATACCCCATCATTCTTGTTCTACATGAGCAGCTTACTGCAAAGTATCCCTCTTTCCATTAGGACTCAAGTAATGTTCCCTTCTTTTTTCTATCTCAAAGCCGGTCACAGACACGGCAATTTCTCACTTTCTGCCTCACAAACAAAGACATTAATACATTTGTCATCAGTGGTCTGAACAAACTCATGCAAACCCAGCTTTGCTTAAGTTTTCCTCTTTGTCCCATATCCCTTAACTCTAACCCACCCTCAGCCTGAACCAACACACACCCCTCTTTATGCCCACCAAAGAACAGTCTGACTTCAAAGTGAGACATTCTGTAACCCAGGATCTGCTAGTGCCATCCTCCAACCTGTTCTCCCCTTTCCACACTCTTTCTGGTCTTTTTTTTCTCTCCACGAAAGAAAACCCATTTATACCAAAACTTTGAGATGCTAGATAATTCCATAATAGGTTTCCATGCTTCTGCAATACTTATCATAGCTATTTTAATCCAAGCTCAAATTTATTTTATGTGGCAATGTCTTGAAATAGCTCCAGTGCAGTACCAATCCCACCTTCAGACAGAGCATCACATTCTTTACTTCTCCTCCCTTCTGCCCACATCTCCCAGCAAACCCACAGCATTCCATGCTCGGAAGCTTTTCTATCATGGACTCCTTCTATGACTGCTATAAACAGATGGGTGCACCTGCAGGGGCGCTCTCCTGGAAGAACAAGCTGGGCCTCCAAGACTTTTTTTTGCAGGATCAGGACTGATTTTGGCTTGGAATCTTTGGGCTCAGTTAAGGTTAACTTACTTCGTTTCTTTCTTTCTTTCTTTCTTTCTTTCTTTCTTTCTTTCTTTCTTTCTTTCTTTCTTTCTGACAAAGCAGGATATATTGAGAGGAAAGAAAAACTCCCACAGTGCGAGGGGACCTGGAGGGGTTGCCTACTCACTTAATTTCAGATGAGAAAATACCCAGTGCAAAATCATTCAGACTCAGTGCTCACGTGTATTAAGAGCAGGAAATTGTAAAGCACTTCCATGACATACCTCATCACAAAAAAGGAAAGAATGGCCAGGCTCGGTGACTTAGCCTGTAATCCCACGCTTTGGGAGGCCAAGGTGAGTGAATTGCCTGAGCCCGCGAGTTCGAGACCCGCCTGGGCAACTTAGCGAGACCTCATCTCTACAATAAATCAAAAAAATTTAGCCGGGCATGGTTACGCGCACCTGTAGTTCCAGTTACTTGGAATGATGAGGCGGAAGGATCGCCGGAGCCCAGCAGGTCGAGGCTTCAGTGGCCGAGAGCAGCCACTGCACTCCAGTCTGGGTGACGGAGTGAGACTCTAAAAAAAAAAAAAATTATAATTAATCACTATACAATATATTAATATATGATTCTATATAACCCTAATCCTATTAATAATATTAATAAATAATAATTAATTAACAGACAATATATTATATGATTATTATATCATATGTAATTAATATATAGCAATTATATTATATATAATTAACATATAGTAACCATATTATCTATAATTAACATGTAATAATTATATTATATATAATTAATATGTAATAATATATTTCATGGTATAATATATAATGATATAATATATACTATATATTATATTTACACAGTACGTATAGTATATAGTAGTATAATATATAAGTATATATATTCATATTAATATATAATTATGTATTATTTATAATAAATTACTGTGTAATATAGTAATATATTGTGATTACATATAACCCTAACCCTAATTATATATTAATTATAATTAATGACTATATAATATATAAATATATGATTATACACAACCCTAACCCTAATTATATATTAATTAAAATTAATAGATAATATATTAATATCACATAATTATTATATATCATATAATTATATTATATATGATTAATGTAGAATAATTATCAATATATCACATAATATGATATATAATAGTATAATATATAGAATATATTATATAGAGAGACTATATAATATGTACAATATATATAATATATATATTCCCAAATATACTCACGATTTCCCCGCTTCTGGGTGGTCCGGCGTCCTTCCCATGGACTCTCGGGATTTGCAGGTCACAAGGCGGCAGAAGTTGAAGCAAAGACCCACGAGGCACGTGGATTCCGGAGACCAGGTCAAAGCTTGAGAGGACGACCCAGCCCTATGCTCAAGCGCAGGAGACGAAGACCCGGTCAGCGGCCAAAATCTGTCCAACTCGATTCTGGTGTTTGATTGGCTAGTTCAGATCTCAGCTTCCGTTGATTGGACAAGACTCCAGGCCCCGCCCTTCCGGTCTTGACTGACAAGAGATGTAAAACGAGAGGAACACCAGAGGCAAAAACGCGTTTAGATTTCTCCTTGCCCCGGAGTCAGAGCAGAAGGGTGGGGGAAGGAGGGTTGTGGGCTCGTCGCGGAGCATGATGGGAGTGTCCGTAGCTTTTGGTTGGTGAATCGCTGGACTGTAGGTCGACTCCACCTCACCCGGGACACGCTGGGATAGTAGACCTGCCACTCCGCGACCCCCGATCAGGAGCCATGTAGACCCCAGTGTTCCCAGCAAGCTCTGAAAGGCGCCCACACCCCTACTCCTCCCCAGCACAGTTACGGCGCAGGGAGGAATTTCCACGTTTTCCCGCCTCCTGCAGCCCGCATCTCCTGTCACTCAAGATGGACTAGAGTTTTATCCAATCCACGAGCACAGAGGTCTGAACTGGCCAATCAGACAAGAGCCGGAAGTGAGGGGGCGGCTGCCGGTCTCGGACAGGGCCTTTTGTATTCGGCTTCTGCGGACGTGGCGGATCATCTCCCAGGGGATCGCACATGTTTGCTTCTTGCTCTGTCGCCCTGTGACCAGCTTGTCCTGGGAATCCGTGGGGAGGATGTCGGGATGCTCAGAAGCCGGGAGATGGTGAGTGTAGGGCGTGTGTCTCGAGACAGGGAGAGGATGGACACGGATGACACAGCTGCGGCGGGACGGGCCTCCCCGTCAGCTCCCATTCTGGGCCCGCCCCTTCCGGCGGTTTGGCCCGGTCCCCTCGGTGTTGGTGGTGTTGGACCTGGTTCCCGCATGCCATCCTGTCCCGCCTGCAAACCCACTTTCCACAGACACCCCCCCGCTCCGGATGTGCGGGACTCCGGAGGGTCGTGGGGAAGATCTGATCCGCTTGGGTACCCGTTTGTGGGGAGGGGACGGTGGTTCTGGTCCCGTCCCACCCTCCTCCCTGTGGTTAAATGGAGACTCCGTCACAGCGTTAAGGAGTTCACGTGGACCAACAGCGGATCTGAGTCTCGAACCCCGGACAGGGGTCTTGGTGTGGGGTCCCCGGAGGGCCTGGGGGGTAAGGCTTTAGAACAGGTGTGGGGAGCACTGTCTCTGTGGGCGGGGCTGTCTTGTCCCCTCCTCTTCCCCTCTACCCTCCACTCCCCAACCCCCCTCTCCTCCCCATCCTCCTCTCCCTTTTCCCCTCCCCACCCTCCTCCCTTCCTCCTCTC
>NW_007141347.1:0-1659 GCF_000164805.1 Carlito syrichta | reverse complement strand
TCTCCCCCTCTGCATCCTGCTTTCTGCCCTCCCTGGCCCATCTCCATCCCCTCTCCCCTCTCCCCTACCCCTCTAGATGAGTGTGGCCTCTTAGTACCCTGAGTCCCAGCTTAAAACCTCATAGCCAGACAGCCAATAAGTCTAGAGATGAAGTTGGAACCAAAACACGTTCTGACTTGATTTAGGAGGGACATTACAATGAGGGTCCAGTGTCCTAAAGACCCCTGTTAGGTTGTGTTTACTGTCTTGGGATTTATGTCTTGGCTAGCAGGACAGAGTGTACTGAGATCAAGATGTGGAAATGGGAGATAAGCTTTGAGAAGGGGCAGGTAAAGACCAGGCCATGGGCAGGTGCTGGTGGGTGACAGCCCCGTAGTTACCTGATCTGGAATATCAAGGTGGAAGATCCAGGACAAATCATCAGGGTCAGTGGCAGTTTGCATCAACAGAATGTTAGGGTATGGCGGGTAAGGGTGGATGGGTAGATGTGGATGGGTGTACACCAGCAATCAGGTCCAAGTAATACCAATATTTGCAACACACAAAGGGTGAAAGAAGAAAAGATTTATTTAAGAAAGAGATCACTTCTCACAGCTCCTTAGTCCCCCAAGCCCCAACTTAAGTCCTCATACTCAGACAGCTAGTAAGTTGAGAAATGAAGTTGGAACAAAGGCTGTGACTTTATTTAGGAGGGACATTACAATGAGGGGCTGGCATCCTAAAGGTCTAGCAGGTTGGCATTGGGATTGCTGTATGTTACCGCTATCCAGCCTCGATGGAGTGAGACTCTGCCTTGAAAAATAATAATAATAAATAAGTAAATAAATATACTTTGAGATGATGTGCCATGGTAGATACCTGTAGGTGAATTGCTGCCTTAAACAGGTTTCTTTGTCATTAAATTGACATTTTAAATTACTATATTGGCTGGACACAGTGGTACTTTGGGAGGCTGAGACGAGAGGATGAGAGTTTTCCATCTGAGCAGTATGTGCAACTTCTTGTGTGTGAAGTAAATATCTCACTGAAAAATGTACATGCCTAAGTTGTCCAAATTTATGCTGCATCATTCACAATAACAGAGTGTCTACACTGGCTGAGTGGATTTCATTTCATCCTTTTATCTCAGACTTAATGCGTTAGAGAAGTTTTCTGTGTTACAAATTACCTTATTGCATAATTCTAGTTGTCATATCACCTGGACCCTGTTCTCTTCACTCTTTACCTAGAAGCATGATCACTTGGTAAATATGCTATTTTTGTTGTTTTCAGGAACTGTTAACACACAATCCCTATTTTATACAAAGGATTTTATATCTTTCCTTTGTAGAATGTTTTCTGGGAATTTCTGCTTTGTGCAAATGAGTTCACATTCCTGCTATCAAAGAAAAGTTTTTGATTTATTAACTGAAAAAAGAAAAAATTAAAGATGTTTCATTTTGAAATGAGGCATGCTCTATTTTGAATTATGTGTTCTTCTATCTATATTAGTAAGTCCAGAAATTTAGTTGCATAGAATATCATTACCCACACCTCAATCCAAGTGCTACCATAAGTTTTTGACTCACTACTACTGAGTTAATAACCCACAAATTTAACGCTGTGCACAGTGGCTCCAGTCTGTAATCCCAGCACTTTGGGAGGTCAAGGTGAGAGAAT
>NW_007141346.1:0-806 GCF_000164805.1 Carlito syrichta | reverse complement strand
TATTTGCCTACATGTGTCTGGTATAAAATAGAATAATGTATCTATTCAACTCTTAGCATTTCTAAAAAATTAATGTTGTAGGTAAATCTAAAACATTGCCAAGCATATAGTCAAAAATTTGTTGCCTTTTGTCCTTTAAGCTGTCATTTTATAACTTTTGCTCTTTTATTAAACAGAATACCAGAACTAACATCTACTTTAAGTATTTAATTTGCACTATATTAGTTTACATATTAGTTTTAATACTAATAACTTGAATAACATACTTGAATTTATATATCATGTAAGAGGTGAGTTAGATAATTCGTAAGACTTCCACTTTGGTTTAAATACTCATTTTTTATGTTTATTACATGTGAAAAGTTATTACCACTTCTTGTCACTTGAGTCAACCTGTATTTGAAAAAAGTATCATGTATTCCAAATGATTCACCTTATACATGTGTGTTATACCATTTTTTATAATATTCATGTTGCCTCCAGTATTTATAAATGTGAAGTTTCACTTTATTCTTAAAGGCTAAATTGCCATTTTCCCTTTTGTGTAAAAATAACAGCAGTATATTTATAACATAGTAAAAAAGATTCTGTAGTATCATTTAAATGCTTAGGCCTTGAAGTTTCCTCATCAAATGTTTTGATGAGTAATTAAAATTATTTTCTTAAATATCACTAATGTAACTACATGTTAATAATTCATAATGTCTGCTTTTCATGGATACCCAACCAAAGTTGAAAACTGTAGTTATGTAAAAGGATAGTTTAGCAGCGCAATTATGTTTATCCATGATTTTATGGGTTATGGT
>NW_007141345.1:0-1142 GCF_000164805.1 Carlito syrichta | reverse complement strand
TGGGCTGCAGTAATCACCAGGAGGACAGTGTCTCTAAGCACTGCCCTCTGTTGCACCACAAGGCACATCCCTCTGAGGCATCCCTCTGACCCCCTCTTCTCAAGCATTCCACCTCCTGGGGACTTGCCTTTCAGTCTCTGCAGCAGAGCTCGAAGAACGGTTGAGTATTTCCTCAACTTCAGGCAAGTCCTTTTCTCCAAAGTACTTTCCCCCACATGTCCCCCTTGGCTCCCAAGCTTTGGTTCCAAAGCGGATGTCATCTCGCATCAGGATCATAAGCCTTTGGACGATTTCCTCTGAGATGATTGCATGGACTCCTTCTGATTGCATCTGGGAAGGGTCCTCAGATGCAATTAGCTCCGGAATTGCCCATCCCCACCCAGCAGACTCCTTATCCATTCCTGCTTACTCTTTCTGCACCAGGAGTGTAAAAAACCCCGGTGGTGTCAGGAATCTTTATAAAGCCAGTTATTCCTTCCTGCAGAAGGTGGAACAGTCAGGCGATGGCGATGTTGGGGGGTTCTCCCTGCTGTGTGCAGGGCGCCAGAAATTCCTTAGCCTTGGAACCAGGACCCCAGAAGCTGCTAGCTCTGAACCCTGGGGATTGTGGGCCCTGGGCGCCCGGCTTTGACCCCTCGAGGCCAGATCGGGAGGCCCCAGTGGCAGAGCTCTCACCCCAGATCCGACGACACGCAGGTGCCTACAAGAGGAGAGACAGAAACTGGAGCTGCTCATTGGGAGCCCAACTGATGCCAAACCCCTTCCCTCGCCCGGTTCCGCCACCTCCGGGAACACATGGCTGGAGCTTGGCAACTCTGATCGCTTAGGCGCTGCCCACCATCGACCTCCCTGGGACCCCGGCGGCCAACACCCGACTCTGCCAGTCTCTTTGGCGGCGGATCCTTCGTGCAGTTGCCACCTGGTCGTGCTGCCTTCGCGACAATCCCGCGGCGCCCGGGAGCCCACAGATTGATTTCGCTGGAGCGCTTCATTTATAAATTTTCTGTGACACTTTGCTGGACACTCACCCCTTGTGCCTTTGCTCAAATGCCCAGGGAGAGCTAGTGCCTCCAGAGCCTGTGTAGGGACATATTTTTCGTGGTTTGACCCTCTCAATAAAACGATTTCTGTTGGGAAGTTCT
>NW_007141344.1:0-887 GCF_000164805.1 Carlito syrichta | reverse complement strand
ATTCTCAAATCAAATGGTATAAGGTGGCTAAATGATTTTAAAAAGAAAAAAATACTAAGATCCAACTATATGTTGTCTACAAGATACTCATTTTAGAATTAAGGGTACACATCGGCTAAAAGTAAATGGATAGAAAAAGATATTCCATGCAAATGGTAACCAGAGAAAGCAAGGATTGCTATACTCATATTGGATTCAAAAGACTAAATACTTACAGGTAGTTTAAATAACAAATAAGGAGACTGAAGTAGTAAAAGAAAAAATTCTCAACAAAGAAATGCCCAGGACCGAGAAACCCTGCAGCAGCTGCAGGAGCGGCGCCGCACGGGTCAGAGTCCCCTAAGCCAGCGCAGCGCCCACCACTGCTCCCCACGATGAAAATCCCGCCGACCCACTATCCAGCCTCCAGGGCGGCCTCGGTGGCCGAGAACTGCATCAACTACCAGCAGGGGACCCCCCACAAGGTGTTTCTGGTGCAGACGGTCAAACAAGCCAGCTTGGAGGATATTCCAGGAAGAGGACATAAGTATCACCTTAAATTTTCTGTAGAAGAAATTATCCATAAACAAGTTACAGTGAACTGCACTGCTGAAGTACTTTACCCTCCAATGGGACAAGAAACTGCACCAGAAGTCAACTTCACATTTGTAGGCGAAATTGGGAAGAACCCAGATGAAGAAGACAATACATTTTACCAAAGACTCATGAAGAAACCACTAGATGCACAAAATATTCCAGATAGTTTTGGAAATGTATCTCCAGAAATGAAGCCAGTTCGACATTTAGCCTGGGTTGCCTGTGGTTATATAATATGGCAGAATTCTACTGAAAACACCTGGTATAAAATGATAAAAATTCAAACTGTCAAGCAAGTGCAAAGAAATGAC
>NW_007141343.1:0-1029 GCF_000164805.1 Carlito syrichta | reverse complement strand
CCAATGGGACAAGAAACTGCACCAGAAGTCAACTTCACATTTGTAGGCGAAATTGGGAAGAACCCAGATGAAGAAGACAATACATTTTACCAAAGACTCATGAAGAAACCACTAGATGCACAAAATATTCCAGATAGTTTTGGAAATGTATCTCCAGAAATGAAGCCAGTTCGACATTTAGCCTGGGTTGCCTGTGGTTATATAATATGGCAGAATTCTACTGAAAACACCTGGTATAAAATGATAAAAATTCAAACTGTCAAGCAAGTGCAAAGAAATGATGACTTTATTGAATTAGACTACACCATTCTACTTCATGATATAGCATCTCAGGAGATTATTCCCTGGCAAATGCAAGTTCTTTGGCATCCACAATATGGTATTAAAGTAAAACATAATAGCCGTTTGCCAAAAGAAGTGCAACTGGAATAAACAAATTCCCTAACAATGGGATGAAGTGTAAACATGCCTACCAAACATGTGTATGCCAGTTTTCACTGGTATCTAGTTTAAGGAACCAAACAAGTCCCAAAGTGTCACTCTGTATACATGTCTTGATTACAATATAGAACTATATAGATTCCAATATATTAAATGTCACTACATTAAAAATCTTTATAACAGTACTAGTGCTATGTATATCCCATAATAAAAATCTTCTATTTCAGCCTCAAAAAAATAAATAAATAAATAAATAAATGTCCAGGACCACATGGCTTCACAAGTGCTCTATCAAACATTCAAATAAATGATACCAATCTTTCTTAAACTCACCCAAAAAATAGAACAGGAAACACCTTTGTCTTAGTTCATTCAGGCTGTTATAATAAAATACCATCGATTGGGTGGCTTATAAACAACAGAAATGTATTTAATTTATTTCTTACAGTACTGGAGGCTATGGAGTCTAAAATTAAAATGCCAGCAGAAGCCGGGCTCAGTGGCTCAGCCTGTAATCCCGCACCTTTGGGAGGCTGAGGTGAGTGGATTGCCTGAGCCCAAGGTTCAGGACCCACCTGGGCAACTTGG
>NW_007141342.1:0-772 GCF_000164805.1 Carlito syrichta | reverse complement strand
CCCTCACCACGCACCCCGGGACCTCCAAGGTCAGGCTCCGTTTCGTAGACACCCCGGGAAGAAGTGCCCATTTCACAGATGGGCAGCCAAGGGGCAGGGCAGGAAATGGCGGGTTCTAACCCACCCAGTGTGGGCGCTGGGACTGGGCTGTCTGGAGCACTTTCGGATCCCGGGGCAGATGGCCACGCAGGTCTGACGTTCAGCACAAAATCGGAAGGAATTTCAAGGACAACCAGAGAACAGTACACCGAGCCTGGGGCCGTCCTGAGCACACCCACCTGAGCAGGAGGCGCCCTGAGCCTGGGGTCTCCTAAATTTGGGATCCCCCTTAGCCTGGGGTCCCTCTAAACCTAGAGTCCTCCTGAGTTTGGGTCCCTCTGAGCCTGGGGTTCCCCTAAATTTGGGGTCTCCCTAAACCTGGGGTCCCCCCGAGCCTGGGGTCCTCCTGAGCCTGGGTCCCCTTGAGCCTGGGGTTTCCCTAAATCCGGGGATCCCCTATGCCTGGGGTTTCCCTAAACCTGGCCTCCCTCTGAGCCTGTGGTCCTCTTGAGCCTAGGGTTCCCCTAAACCTGGGGTTCCCCAAACCTGAGGTTGGTCCCCCTAAACCTGAGGGTCACTGACCCTGGGATCCTCTGAGCCTGTGGTTCCCCTGAGCCTAGGTTCCTCTAAACCTGGGGCCTCCTGATCCTCGAACCCTTTGAACCTGGGTCTCCCTAAGCCTGGAGTTCCCCTGAGCCAGGATCCCCTTGAGCCTGCGATCTCCCTAAATCGG
>NW_007141341.1:14941-25868 GCF_000164805.1 Carlito syrichta | reverse complement strand
GCCACGGGGCGGGCGCACCCAGCGCCGGCACGCCGGGAGACTGGCACACCGCAGGGCTGGCCCACGGCGAGGCCGTCACCCCATGGGGCTGGCTCGCCTCCACGGGGCTGTCACCACGGGATGGCACAGCTGGAGACCGGCACGCTGCAGAACCGTCACCCCATGGGGCTGGTGCACCACCACGGGGCTGTCACACCCAGGGCTGGCTCGCCGTGGGGCCGGCACGCTGCCGGGCTGACATACCGCAGGGCTGGGAGCTGACCTGGGAGTCGGGCTGGGCTGCTGGCTGTGGTCAGTGCCCACAGGGGCTGCTCCATGCGGCGTGTTCCTGAGAGGGGGGACCGAAGAGCCGTGCTCCCGGGGCAGAAGGGAACATTTTCACTTCTCCAAGGTGACCCCCAGAGAGGCGCAGCAACATGGCCACGGACTGCTGCGGATGTCCTGGGGCCAGCCAGATGTGGGGGGAACAGACGCCACGGTGTGGAGAGAGGGAGGAAGCATTGGCAGAATTTGCCCTATCGCCTGATGTCTCTGGGCCTCAGTTTCCCCTCTGTCCAAAGGAGCCCTGTGCGACAAGCGCTCCCACGTAGCTCACAAGACTTTGGTAGACCTTTGAACCCACGCAGAGTCTCAGGAGCCGAGGGCAGGCTGGTGGGCGAGGCAAGGAGTCGGGGAGGCTTTTGCTTGGGGGCCAGTGGTCGGCTGGAGAGACGCTCTCTTTGCCGGGGAAGGCAGCTTGCAGTCACCCAAAGCTTATGTGTCTCCAGTCCTCAAACTGACCCTGTGCGATGCATGAACTGGCCCGCGTTCTCTGGGCGAGGAAACTGAACTTCCGTCAGTGGCTTGCAGGACACACCCAGCTCGAGACGAGGAGAGCAGATTCTGAATCCAAGGTGTCTCTCTGGAAGCCTGTGCTTGGGCCAAGTCCCTGTGCTCAGCAGGAAGCAGTCATGGTTCGCGTGCAGCTTCAGAGCACGCGGGCAAGGATGGCGCTCACAGGTGAAGGGCCCTCCGGGGTCATGGATGGCAGGCAGTGGGTTGAGCAGGGAGCTGGCTGGCTGGGAGGCCTCGGGAAGGACGGGAGCCCTGCTGGGAAGCGTGTGCGGTGGGGCAGAGATGTCCGTGCCCCCCCCAGGAAGGACCAGACACGAGGAAGACAGCACTGGTTGGGTGGTGTAGGGCTTGGGTTCATCTCCAAGCAGCGGTTGAAGAAGAAGGACTTCTCCCCTGATGTCAAGGGAAGGGACCCTTGCTGCATCGGGACGCACGTATGTGGATGCTGTGAAGACCCGGTTTACCCGTAGTGACGTCCTTTCCACCGAAATGGCCCCCGGTGTGGACAACTGAGCTATGAGTTTGGCCCTGGCCTGGAGCCAGGGGGCAGGACCGAGGGGGCAGAACGGGAGAACAAAACCTCACATTCTCAGGTGTGAGATGACAAGTCGGACGAAATAGAATCTGTCGGAGACGCTTTCTCCCAAGCCCATTGCCCGAAGACGGCCACGGCTTCATTCTTAAGGTGTCCAGATGTTTTCTGCCCCCCAAGGGCTGCATGCCGCCTGAGTGGGTGTGTGCTCTTAGCCCAGTTTAATATCACAGGCCTCCCATCACTCTGCAGTCCTCACAATTACGCCGTGATGTGGATCATATTTCTGCCATCCCGTTGATGAAAATGGAGTCTCTCGGGCAGCCCACCCAAGATCCCGCAGCCAGTGGACAGCAGAGTTGAGGCTGGGGTTTGGGCTTCTGACGTGGAGCCTGAACTCCTGCTGTCCTGCTAGCTGCTTCATGCTGATGCGGATTTTTCAGGTCAGCCTGGGCCTCAAGAGTGTCAGCTCAGTGGGTCAGCCAACCAGGCCCCAGAGGGGGTCATGGAGGGGCTGGTAAGCGTAAACCCGGAAGTGTCAGCTCTAACGGGCTGGCAAGCCAAGCCCTGAGTGTTGCTGGCTTGGTGAGCTGGCAAGCCCAGCCCCCTGGGTGTCTCAGCTTCGGAGTCTCTCCTTCCTCCGGCAGCTCTCCTGGTTCGGCTGGCTCTGTCAGCGGGCACGCCAGCCCCCGGGGTGCATGACTTTTTGACTCCCATGATCTTCTGCAGCTCTTCAGGTTGCAGCTCTCCAGGGTCAAGGTTCTTGCCTCATGCCCAGGAAGAATGAGGGACATGGACAGCCAGAAGGTGAAAAAGCAGGGTTTATTGAGGACCAAAAAGCTCCCACGGTGGGAGGGGGCCCGAAGGGGTTGCCCCTCTGGGGCCGAAAACCTGGTGCTTCTATAGCCCTAAGTCCAAGCCAATTGGCTAGCACCAGCTGTGAGCTGTGGCTGTTCTGATTGGCCGGCATTAAGGTGGGGACCTAATGGCGAGCTGATTGGTTGCTTTTCGATCCCAGCAGTGAGTACTTTAACTCTAGTTTGAGAGGCTTGCAGGGAGTTGTTTACCAACACTGGGCCTGAGAGGCCCGCCGGGCGTTCACCACATTGTTACCGGAGCACCTGCCTGTCTTTCTGCCCAGCCTTTCTCTAGCTATCTCCTGTCTCAATGTTAGAACTGGAGCACGCCCGTAGGTCTGGTGTTTGCAGGCAGGTGGATGGAGGTTACATGCCAACTCTGCTCACATGTTGGTGTTGCATGGCACCACGTGTTGTTTGATTCCTTTGTGTCTTAGGCCTCGTACTAAACAGGATGCCTGTTCCTTTGGTTCCAGCTTAGCTTAGGAATGTGGTAGCTATTGTACTGGGCTGCCCAGCAGGGCTCTCCTTTCCTCCCTTGTTGGGTAGCATTCCTGGTCCACAGGTTTTCTCCAGTACACAAGGATTGGCATGTGGCTTGTGTCTGGCCAATCAGAGCATCCTAATTGCCTGGTGTCACTAGCTTGCTCTGAAATATTCATTTGGCCTACCTGGCCAGTGAGTGACCCTCCCCAATGTTTTCCTCCTGTTGGTGGTGGAAAGACTGTCTTTTCCCATGGGGTCACACACTGGAAGGATGTGAGTCTGGGCTGTCTTGGCACCTTCCCATGTCATGGAGGAAGCAGTTTTTCAGAGGAGGAGGAAGCTCAAAGAGTGGAGGGCCAGGAGATGCCGAGAGACTCACCCAGGGCATGACCGGCACTCTGGATTCAGTTGTGTTCAGCAGCAGCCGCACCACTGCCACTCCATTCTTGCTGGCTACATGCGTGGCATATGCCCCTGATGACGGATACGTTCATGCAGGGTTTCTGTCCCTTGCAATCAAGAGCCCTGACTGGGACGGGAGTCGTTTGTCATTGCCAACAGCAACCGGGTCCAGCGAACTCACATGGAAAGGCGGTTTCTCGGAAAGGCTTAGGGGAGAGTGCTGGAACTCAGGAGTGGGATGTACACCTCGACCTTGCGAGAAACAGGAAGTCCCGAGGTGCTTCCCTGAGCTGTCTTTCCTTCTCTCTCCAGGGTCTCAGAGTCTGGGCTGCGGCTCCATTTTTCTGGTTGCTTCTGTAGACCCATCTCCCCTGCGACTTGTGGGACCTTTTCGTGCCTAAGCTCATCTGCAGCTCCAGCTAGCCTGGGCGCTCATGGTGGTCCCGATCCACGTGGGTCTGCGCCTCAGCCAGTGTGTCTTTCGGGGTGGTGAGCTGACGACGTGGACCTGTCAGCATACGAAAACGCGTGTCCACTCCTGGGCCTGTCATCTGTGGCCAGAGGCATGAAGTCCGTGGGCACTGCGGCTGCGTAGGCCATCCTTTCAGCCGAGGCCACGGGAGCAGTGAGATGATAGGGCAGCAGCCAGGGCGTGGCTGGTGCCGGGTGGCCGACACTGGACGCCACGGTGACATGGAGGCTCTGGATCCTGGTCCCTTCTCCCAGGCTCCCGGTGTAGATGGAAGCCCCGTGGCCTCAGGGTCGGAGTCTTGCGGCCGCACTTCCTGCCGCCACAGGGGGCCCCCCATCTGGTTCCCATCCTGGCGCTTTGCCTGGGGATGGGAATCCTCTCCCGCGTGCTCCTCTTCCTGTACCTCCATAGCCACGATTGAGCAGATCCTTCTCCACACGTGCCACCGGTGTGGCTCGCCCCCCTGCTGCCCCCTCTGCCGCAGCACCGCCCTGCTCCTTGACTGCCAGGAAGACCCAGCCCCATTGTCCACTCTCTATGAAGGTGTTTCCTGATCCCGGAACGCCCGCCTTTGGGATCCCCAGTCCCTCCTTGCTTCCTCCCGCAGACTGTTCGTTGCGCCGTGTTGTGATCATGTTTTCATTTGCCTGTCTTCCACACGAGGCAGTCACTTAACATGGTGTCACGGAAAGGCTCTGGAATGAAAATAAATCCACCACTCGTTAGCTGCATGTCTACGGTGGACGATGCAACCTTTCCGAGTGCTAATTCCTGATTTGCAAAATGCAGATGAGAATGGCAATCACCTTGTGGGCTGATGGTGAATATTAAATAAAATAACGCATATAAGGTGAGGCGTGTTGTGCCTTTCTGAAGGCAGAGACCGTGTTTACCTCCTCTTTGGTTCTTCAGTGCCAAGCACAGGTATTGTCACATAGGAGACTTAATGCAACCCCGTTGAATGGATGAATGTCTCATTCGAAGGATAAAGCTTAAGGGTAGACTTTTGGATACTGGGATAGAAGGGGATACTTTGAGACTGGGAACTCTCTTCCTGTTCACTGAGAATTAATGATGCATAAGATAACCGCCAGGCCCGGAGGTGTGTGGTTCACAAGAAAGGAAAGTTTGCGTTTCTGGTAACAAAGGAGTTGATGGGAGCAGACTTACTACTTGTGTTAGTTATCTTTTGCTGCATAACAATATTACCACAGACACTGTAGCCTAAAACAACACTTATTCATTTATTATTTCATCGTTTCTATGGGTCAGGATTCTGGGCACCCTTTAGCTGGACCTCTGCAAGGCTGCAGTCAAGGTGTTGGCCATAGCTGGAATCTCATCCGTTTTTTGAAGTCTGTCGACCCAAGCACCCTGCCCAGAGGCTACCCTCTAGTATACTGCTACCTGGTTCTCTCCATAGCCAACTTACGGTAGCCTGTTGCTTTAAAGTCAGCAAGGGAAAGAGAGAGACTGCAGTGGAATAGACATTACCATCTTTTTTTTTCTTTGAGTTGAAGTCTCACTGTGTCACCCAGGCTGGAGTGCAGTGGCATGTTCATGGCCTCCACAGCCTCAACCTGCTGGGCTCAGGTGATCCTTCCACTTCAGCCTTCCAAGTACCTGAAACAACAAGTGCAAGTCACCACGCTTGGCTAATTTTTCCATTTATTGTAGAGACGAGATCTCGCTATGTTGCCCAGGCTGGCCTTGAGTGCTTGGGCTCAGACAGTCTTCTTGCCTCTGCTTCCCAAAGTGCCAAGATTACAGGTGTGAGCCGCAGTGCCCATCAGGCACTGCCATCCTATGTAACACAGTCACATACAACAATGTACATGTGTGCATGTAAATCCCATCATCTTTGACCTGTACCATATGATGACACAGGTCCCAGATCCTCCTTTCCACACTCTGAAGGAGAGAACCACACAAGGGCATAAACGTTAGGAGGCAGAGAAAACTGGGGGCCATTTTAAAGTCAGTCCATTACACTGTCTCATATCGAACAGCTATGAAATGGAGAAAAATCTCTGAAGCAAATTTTTTTGGCAGACTTTAAACAGAAGGTAGCACTAGGCTGTGAGAAAAGCTTGAAGGAATCACAAGAGCTCAGCTCCACACTTACCCTGGCTTTCCACCTGGGGACAATTTTTAATCCAGAGCTTAGGAACATAGAGCTTAAGTAGGAGATGGTCTTGCTAAGCTGAGGAAACAGAGAATGGAATTCAAGGCTTCTAGGTGACTGGAATGTGTGCCGTAGGATCCCAGAGAGGGGGAGCCACAGAGAAGAAGCCCTAGAAATCTCCTAAGAGCTTGGCCAAATCCCAATTTGCTCATATTCAGCAAAAGACTCTGAGAAACCAATAACAGCTGCTGGGGGACTATGGCAGATTGTATTTCATAAAAATGGTCAAACAACATCTGCTCTCCCACATGCTCTTCAAAAATGGGACTTCGGCATGCTCCCATCAGAAGTAAAGTCTGTTTTTTCTCCTTTCAAGTATTTTTTAAATTTGATTAAAAAAAAATTCCCTAATTCCCATTATGAACTTTTGTGTCTTGATTAAACAGTGGAAGCTTTGTAGAGCAGAGACAAGCCAACTTTACTCTGTTCTTCATAAGTTCCTGACTCACAGAATCTGGGAGCATAATAAAATGGATTTTGAAGTTTCTAGGTTTGGGAAGTAATTTTTTACACAATGACAGTATCAGAACTTGAACCTATATCTGAGCTGAGTTTTCCAAGATTGCCAAGTGCTAGGAAGATGTTGGAGTACTGACCCCAACAGTGACCTTGGTGAACACACTGGACATTTAGTATAAACCCCAGATCACCACATTTGCGGTGTAAAGGCAATATCCCTAGAGGAATACACTATAATATTAAGAATAAATCTGAAATAGACCTTCCATGGTAGTAGTTTAACTACTTAACAGAACAAAATTTTTCAGTATCTGCAGATAGATAACATAACCTTGAATGCCTACAAATATAACTGACAATGTCCAGCATACAATAAAAAATATCCAGGCAACCAAAAAAACAAAATGTGACCCATAATAATGAGAATGAAGTTATAGAAGTAGAGTCATAGATGTCCCAAACGTGGAAATTAGCAGACAAGAATACAAAATTACTATTAAAATAATTGTTTAAATTCTTAAACAATTATTCAATTGTTAAACAAATGGAAAGTTTTATAAAAAATGGAAAGAAAAAATTCTAGAACTGAAAACTGTTCTTCTTGAAGTTAAAACTTTATTAGGTTGGCTTAACACTAGACCGGACATAGTTGAAGAAAGGATAGGTGAAGTAAAAAGTAGTTCAGCAAAAATTGTACAAAATGAAGAATGAGAAGAAAAAAAGAACTTAAAAACCAAAACATAATAGCCGTTCCCAATCAGAGTTCTTAAGACTAATCAGACAATTTCAGGCAGTCTAACATATGAACAATTGGAGCCTCAGAGGTGGAGGAGAGAGAAGAAATATTTGAAGAGATAATGCTGAGAATTTCCAAAATTGATGCAGGAGTCAACTGTAGATCCCAGAAGCTAGGCAAACACCAAGCAGGAAAATACCTAAGTACATCATAGTCAAACTCCCCAAAGGTAAAGAGAAAATCTTGAAAGCAATTAGACTGTGTGTGTAATGAAACATAAGAAGAATAAGCGTTGACTTCTTATTAGGAACAATGGAAACATAAGACAATGTATGGACATTTAAAAAATGTTGAAATAAAACAGAAAACCAAAAAGACTATATCCAGTGAAAATATTCTCCAAAAATGAAGAAAAAAAGGAAAGACTTTTTTTGAAAGAAACACAAAATCTGAGTAATTTATAGCCTTCAGAATTATGCTACAAAAATGCCAAAGAAAGTCCTTTGTGCTAAATGTAAAGTATTCAAGATTAACAAGACAGAACAAAGCATACTGGAAATTCTAATGTGTAAGTGAAAAAGGATATCGAATTTTTTCTTAAAGGATTATTCATTATTTAAAACAATAATACAAATATGTGGTGGGATTAATAATACATATAGATGTAAAACATATGGCAACCAAAGCACAAAGGGCATCCTGAGGGATAAATGGAATTATACTGGTACAAGGTTCTCATATTTTATATTTCATTTTTATATTTTGAGTTGGAGTCTCACTCTGTCATCCAGGCTAAAGTGCAGTAGCATGAACACAGCTCACCACAGCTTTAACCTCCTGGACTTAGGTAATCCTTCCACCTCAGACTCCTGAGTAGCTGGGACTACAGGCATGCAACACCATGCCTGGCTAATTTTTTTATTTTTTGCAGAGACAAGGTCCCATTATGTTGCCCAGGCTGTTCTTAAACTTCTGGCCTCAAGCAATCCTCATGCCTTGGCTTTCCAAAGTGCTGGGATTACACATATGAGTCACCATGTCCGGTTCAGTGCTTATTTTTATATGCATGCTGTAACACTCATTCAAGCCTGACTGTGATAGAGAGAGAACACTTACTGTAATACCTGGGGAAGCTAAATTGCAAAGAGGTACAGCTAAAAAACCAATAGAGAAGATAAAATGAAATATGTAAAATGACTTGCTTTATCCAATAAAAAGGGAAATTGGGACATAGAAACAAAGTATCAAAGAACCGATGGAAAGAATAGAAAACAAGAGCAAGACGGAAGAATGAAATGTAACCACGTTGTCATTACATTAAGTGAAAATGAACTATAAACTTGCATAGTTCATCTATTGCTGAAAAACAAGTTGCCCCGAAACTTAGAAGCTTAAAATAATGAACATTTTTATTTCATAATTTCATAGTTTCAGTAGGCGAGGAATTCAAGAGAGGCTTGGTCAGGTGGTTCTGGCTCAGTATTTATTGTGAAATGGCAATTAGTGATCTGGGGCTTGATGGGAACTGGCAGATTTGTTCTAATGCAGCTCCCTCAGATGGCCAATGGCAGGAGGCCTCTGTCTCTCTTGGGCTTCTCCATAGACTACTTAAATGTTTTCCTGACATGGCATCTCCCACAGTAGGAATAGTTCAACTGACAGGGAAATAAAGCCACAGTGCCTCTTAGACTCTAGTCTCTTAATTCATACACCATCACTTCTAATTTATTCTGCATGTTAAAAGTGAGTCATTAAGTCCAACTTGCACTCAAGGGAAGGGAATTAGGCTGGAGACAGTCATATTAAAAATTTTATTGTGGTAAAATATACATATGATTTACTGTTTTAACAATTTTAAGTGCATTAGATACATTCAAAGTGTTGCATAACTGTCACCATTGTCCATTTCCAGAACTTTTAAATAATCTGAAACAGAAGGTCTGTAGCCAGTAAACAATAAATCCCCATTTCTTCCCCCATCTGTCCCTGGTAACCTCTGTTCTACCTTTTGTCTCTATAAATTTTCCTATTCTAGGTACCTTATATAAAGGGAATCATACATTATTTGTTATCTTGCATCTGACAAACACTTAATGTTTTCAAAGTTTAGCAACGTTATAGAATGTATTAGATTTTATTCCTTTGGCTGAATAACATCTCATTGTGTGAATACACTGCATTTTATTAATTCATTCATCCATTTATAGATGCTTGGATTGTTCCCCCCTTTCAGCTATTGCGAATGAACACTGGTGTGCAAGTATCTGTCTGGGTGCCTGCTTTCAATTATTTTTGTCATAGACCTAGACGTGGAATTGCTGGATTATATGGTACTTCTATATTTAACTTTTTTTTTTTTGAGTTGGAGTCTCACTCTGTCACCCAGGCTGGAGGGCAATGGCACATTCCTGGCCACCACAGCCTCGACCTGCTGGGTTCAGGCGATCCTTCCGCCTCAGCCTTCCAAGTAGCTGGAACTATACGCATGTGACACCATACCCGGCTAATTTTTTTATTTATTGTAGAGATGAGGTCTTGCCAAGTTGCCCAGGCTGGTCTCAAACCCATGGGCTCAGGCAGTCCTCTCACCTCAGCCTCCCAAAGTGCTGGGATTATAGGTGTGAGCCACCATGCCTGGCCCAATATATTTAACTTTTTGATGAAAAGCCTCACACTTTGTTCCACAGCATTGGCACCATTTTATATTTTCTCTAGCAGGGATACAGAGTCCCAAGTTCTCTACATCTTTGCATTCCTTGTTATTATCTATTTTTTTTAATAGTAGCTATCCTAGTGAGTGTGAAGTGGTATATTAGTGTAGTTTTGATTTGACTAGTGATGCTGAGCATGTTTTTACATGCTTACTGGCTATTTGTATAACTTCTTTGAAGAAATATCCATTTAAGTCTTTTGCCCTTTTTGGAATTGTGGGTTTTTTTGTGGCATTGTAGGAATGTTTTATATAGTCTGAAAAATAATTTCTAATCATATATATGATTTACAAATATTATCTCCCATACTTTATCATGTTACAGATACTTCCATCTACTGCTGGCTCAACTGAGTTTTTTTCCATCATGAAAAAGGGCTTACTATTGTCAAATGCAATTTCTGCATCAGTTGAGATGATTGTGCTTTACCCCCTCATTCTATAATTGTGGTGTATTACACGGATGGATTTTCACATGGCAAATCATGTTTTAATTCAAGGAATAATCCTGCTTTGTCATGGTATGTAATCCCTTTAATATGCTGCTGAATTCTGTTTACTGGTATTTTGTTGAGAATGTTTGCAAGAGATATTGGTCTGTCATTTTCTTGTAGTGTTTTTGTTTGACTTCTGTATCATGTTAATGCTTACCTTGTGAAAAAATTTAGGATGTTTTCTTCTTTAATATTTTGGAAGAGTTAGGAAAGGATCCATGTTAATTCTTCTTTAAATGTTTGGAAGAATTCATCAGCAAAACTATCTTGTTCAAGGCTTTTTTTTTGTTGTTGGGAGGTTTTTTGTTGTTGTTGTTACTACTGACCCAATTACCTTACCTTACTAGTTATAGCTCTAGTGGGATGTTCTATCTCTTCATGATTTAATTTGGTAGATTTTGTGGTTTTAGAAAATTGTCCATTTCATCTAAGGTATTCAAATTGTTGGCCTACAATTGTTTGTGGTATTCTCTGACAATTCTTTTTACTTCTAAGGTCGGCAGTGATGTCTCCAATTTAAGTTCTGATTTTAGTAATTTGAGTCTGTTTTTTTCTTAGTCAATTTAGCTAAAGGTCTATCAATTTTGTTGGTATTCTTAAAGAGCCAATTTTTGGTTTTCTTGATTTTTTTCTGTTGTTATTCTATTCCTTATTTGAATTTTCTCTGCTCTAATCTTTCTTTTTTTTTTGAGTTGGAGTTTTACTCTGTCACCCAGACTGGAGTGCAGTGGCCGCTCCTGGCCACCGCAGCCTCGACCCA
>NW_007141341.1:7103-14921 GCF_000164805.1 Carlito syrichta | reverse complement strand
ATTTATTGTAGAGATGAGGTCTCACTGCCCAGGCGGGTCTTGAACCTGCGGGCTCAGGCAATCCACTCACCTCAACCTCCCAAAGGCGCGGGATTACAGGCTGAGCCACCGAACCCGGCTTCTGCTCTAATCTTTATTATTTCCCTGCTTCTGGTTTGGCTTCTGTTTGCCCTTCTTTTTCTACTTCCTTAAGGTATAAAGTTAGATTATTGATTTGAGATCTTCTCTTTTAATGTACATGTTTTCAGTTGTAAATTTCTCTCTAGATTGGCTTGTATTGCATCCCATAAGTTTTGGTATGTTGTGTTTTAATTTTCATTGGTCTCTAGGTAGTTTCTAATTTATCTTGTGACTTCTTCTCTGACCCAATGTTTGTTTAAGATTTTTTTTTTATTTTTAGGCCAGGCACGGTGACTCACGCCTATAATCCAAGCACTTTGGGAGGCCGAGGTGAGAGGATTGCCTGAGCTCATGGGCTCAAGACCAGCCCGGGCAACTTGGTGACACCTCATCTCTACCATAAATCATAAAATTAGCTGGGTGTGATGGTACATACCTGTAATTCCAGCTACTTGGAAGGCTGAGGCTGAGGCAGAAGGATCACCTGAACACAGCAGGTCGAGGTTGTGGTGGTTGTGATCATGCCACTGGACTCCAGCCTGAGCAACAGAGTGTGACTCCAACTCAAAAAAAAAAAGAATATATTTTAAAAAATGTCCACATATTTGTAAATTTTCCAGTTTTTTTGGTCATCAATTTTTAGTGTCTTTCAGTTGCAATTAGAAAAGATACTTTGACAATTTATTAAAACTTTTTTTGTGGCCTGACGTACAGTCTGTCTTGGAGAATATTTCATGTGTGTTTGACTAAAAAGTGTATTTTGCTATTATTGGATGGAATGTTTTATATATATCTGTTGGATCTAATTAACTTATAGTATTGCTCATGACCTTCTGTCTGGCTGTTTATTCATTATTAAGATCAGGTTTTGATGTTTCCAAATGCTATTGTGGAACTATCTGCTTTTTATTTGTTTCTGTCAGTGCTAGCTGCATATATTTTGGGGTTCTGATGTTTGGAGCATGTGCTTGTAACTGCTGTATCTTTCTGGCAAATGGACCATTTTCATCAATATATAATGTACTTTGCATTTCACACCAGTTTTGGACTTGAGTTCATTTTTCCTGTTATCAGCATAGCGACCCTAACCATCCAGATTGCTATTGGCATGAAATGTCTTTTTTCATCCTTTTACTTTCACCATTTTTGCATCTTTAGATCTAAAGTGAATCTCTTGCAGACAGCATACAGTTCGATCCTTTTAAAACCATTTTTAAAAGCTTATTCTGGCAATCATTGCCTTTTGATTGGACATTTTAACCATTTGCATTTAAAATAGTTACTGATAAGGGAAGGACTTTTTTCATTTAGCTTTTTTTTTCTGTGTGCCTTAGGACTTTTTTGTACCTTACTTCTTTTGTTACTGCCTTCTTTTGTGTTTAGCTTTTTTTTGTAGTGACATGTTTTGATTCCTTTCTCATTTCCTTTTATGTATATTCTATGTATATTTTCTTTGTGGTTATCATTACATATAGCATTCTAAAATGATTACAACTTGACTTCAGTTGCATATAATAACTCTTTTCCTATACAGTTCTTTTCCCCTCCTAATTATATTATTGATGTCACAAATTAAATCTTTATAGATTGTGTGCCCAATAAGATAGATTTATAATTGCTTTTATGTATTTGTTTTTTGAATAATGTAGAAAATAAAAAGTGGAATTGCAACCCAAAATTACAATGATACTTGCTTTTACATTTGCCCATGTATTTACCTTTACCAAGGATCTTTATATTCTTTATACAGCTTCAAATTACTGTTTAGTGTTCATTTATTTCAACCTACTGGATAAAATAAAGTGCTTTTATAATAAGGTACATCTAGGGCGAATGAACATTCTCAGCTTTCATTTGGACACGTCTTCATTACTTTCTCATTTTAAAGACTGTTTTTTATTAGCTAGGGTAGTTTTGGTTTGCAGTGTTTTTCTTTCAGTACTTTAAAAATATCATTCTACTGCCTTCTGGTCGTCAATGTTTCTCATGAGAAATCTGTGTATTATTTCACTGAAAATCCCTTGTACATGATGAGTCATTTCTCTTTTGCAGCTTTCTAACTTGTCTCTTAGTCTTCATCTTTCCCCGGTTACATATTTGGTGGGGGTACTTTGGGTTTATCATTATTGAACTTCATTGAACTTCTTGGACTTGTAGATTCACATCTTTAATACAATTTGTGAAGTTTCAGTCATTATTTTATCAAATAATCTTTTGTCCTCTTTCTTGATTTCTTGGATTTCCATAATGCATATGTTGGCCCACTTCATGGTGTTCCACAAGTTTCTTAGTTTCTGTTCACTTTTCTTCATTTGTTTTTTTCTTTCTATTCCTTATACTTAATAATTTCAGTTGTCCTTTCTTCAAGTTTGTTTCTTGTTGTTTCAGTCTTGATTATTCTTCTGTCTGTTTCAATCTGCTTTTGAGCTTGTCTAGTGAATTTTTCAGTTCAATTATTACACTTTTCAGCTCTAGTGTTTTTCTTTTTTTTAACACTTTTTATCACTTTGTATATATTCTTATTTGTTCATATATTGTCCTGATTCCCTTTTGTTGCTTGTGTGTGTTTCTGTTTAGCTTTTTGATCATACTTAATACAGTTGTTTGGGTAGTAATTCTGATGTCTGGGTTTCCTCAGGGATGGTTTCTGTTATTTATTTTGTTTATTTGTTTATTTGAATGAGCCATGTTTTCTTGTTTCTTTCTATGCATTGTGAATTTTTATTAAATATTGGGCATTTCACTCTTATAATGCAGTAACTCTGGGAAAGAGAGTATCCTCTTTTCCCAGCATTTGCTCTCCCCATCCCATATTGTCCATTTGTCTTGAGACTTCTACACATTATTTTTGCAAAGTCCATTCCTTGTCATGTGTGATCATGGAAGTCTCTGTTATGTTAACTTGGTTCAGCTAATGTTTTGCCAGAGATTTCCCTGAATTCCAGGTCTGAAACAACAAAACAGTTTCTGTTCACTCCTATCTAAAAAACCAAAGAGAGCGAACAACCTTCTTTTTCAGTCTTTGTGGATGGACTCCCTGCTGGAGCATTCGTACACTATTTAGATAGACTTACTTTGAGTCTAAGGATCAGCCTGAGGCGAAAGCATCTTTCAGTTCTTTTCTGAGCATGAATCTTGTTGGGCCATGGGTGGGGACTACTAAGTTCCTCCATAAACATGGCTGCTTTTGAATGTCCTAATTTCCCAAAAGTCTCACTCTAGCTTCTCCTCTGGGCCTTAGATGGGCTGTTGTCTCTCCACTTGTAATCTCTTGGCCAAGACATCTGTAGATCTTTAGTTCCCCATAGCGTGATGAACAGTGCTCACTGCTTTTTCTGCCTGCATTCTGAGTTGTGCCAGACGGAGATGAGCACCCCACATCAGTTCTTTAGGAATCCCCTAAACAGGTTAGAGTAGATGCATATAATAGTTTGCAAAGGTGATCTGCTTTGTTCCCTCTGGTTTGGGGAGAGAAGTGGAAACTGGGTCCTGCCACTCAGGATCAAGGCTGCTGTCGTGCTGGGAGGAAATGGGGAAAGGGTGAAAGAAAAAACACCCTTTCCCACTATTTTGAAAATGGCTTCTTCTTGATTAGATGTTTGCTCAGGAGCTGTAAACCGTTGGTTCTCCAGAGCTCAGACAAAAGTGGCTCATACAGTTTCTGGGATTTTGTTTGTTTTTGTGTTTATTTTATGTTTCTTTAGATGAATGAGAGCTTGGAATCTCCTCATCTGTAATTTTTCTGATGTCTCACTGTAGATATAGTAGAACTACCAGAGGACTGCAATAGAGGGCTGCAGACTGTTGAAATAAGTATCAATTGTATACTATATATGAGACCCCTTTAAATGTAATAAAACAATTGCTAAAAGAAAAAGGATAGAAAATACATGTACATAGGAAACATAAGGAAGCTGGTGTGGTTATATTAATACTAAAGTAGATGGAGGATAAGAAACATTACCAAAGGTAAAGAGAGTCATCTTAAATCACAAAAAGGCCAATTCTTTAAGACAACAAGCAATTCTAAAATATTTGAACACAACATGATGTCTTCAAAGTACACAAAAAGCAAGCAGGACCTGGCAGTGCATGCCTACAGTTCTAGCTACTCAGGAGGCTGAGATGGGAACAGCCTTCGTGCCCAGGAGTTTAAGGCCAGCCTGAGCACCACAGCAAGACTATCACTTAATAAAAAAAGTGCACAAAGAGCACAAATTGGCAGAACTGTAGGAGGAAAAAGAAAAGTCCACATTCATAATGGAAGTCACACACATGCTTCTCTCATAACTGATAAAATACACAGATATAAAGTAGTAGGGATATATAAGATCTGAATGACCTAAGTAATAGGCTTGACCTAATTAGCACACACAGAACATTTTACCCAACAATGGCAGAATAAACGTCAAGAATAATGAAGGGTTTCAGATTTTGCCCTGCTTCCGCGCTCATTAGTCTCCCAGTACCCCTGGTGGCAAGAGAAGTTTTGAGATTCTTGGGTCAGAGACAAAGGACTGTATCATTCACTACATAACAAGCATCCTAAGTTCCAGGTTTGCATTGGTTTCTTTTGTCTTTCCTTCTCCATCATCCCCAGCTCCCATCGGGGTGACACAGTATGGCCCAGATGGATGGCACACAGGAGTTGGGTTTACATCATAGCTGAAGAACCCTGAACTTAGGAAACCTCAGTCTTTTATCCTAGGAAGAAAGAAAATTAGCTCGACTTTTGTTGCTAACGAGGGCAGCAAATTAACCTGCCCTCTGCTCCAGATGAATGCACTATATCTTCAAAAGCTGTTTGCCATACAACTATCTTAAGAAATATCTTTAGACATAAATATCTAAAAAAAAGCAGTGTCTCTGCTTATGAGACATGAAGAAACATGAGAAATCCACGGAAACTTGTTTCCTATCAATAACCATTCTGTTTAAGTGCACGTGGTATACTTACCAAAATAGGCTGGGTCATATTAAAAACAATTACACCACAATGCCTCAATGACATCAAAAGGATTAAAATCATACAGAGTATGTTTTTTGACCATGATGGTATTAAACTTCAAATTAAAAAAATAGAAACATAGAAAATTACAAAATATTTGGAAATTAAGCAACGTACTTCTAAATAGCCTATGGATCAAATAAAACATTACATGGAAATTAGACACTATTTTGAACTAAGCAAAAATATAAACACAGTGTGTTAGCATTTATGGGATGTACAGAGGTATATTTATTTCTCTAGGTGCACATATTAGAATGGAAAATAGTTTTAAACTAAGCTTTCATTTCAATATGTTATAAAACAGAAGAAGGGATGACACACAGAGATGGCAGAAGAAGGACGTAATAAATCTAAGGACAGAAATCAATGGAAAACAAATTAACAATAGATAAAATTAACTGAACCAAAGTTGTTTCTTTGAACAGACTACTGAAATTGGTAAATTTTGTCAAGTAAAAAAATCTCCAACTTTAGATAGAAAGAGACTTTGAGACGATTATTACAAGAGGGGGAAGGGACCATGGCAATAGGAAGGATGCGATGAACTTGAGTCCCGCTAAGGTCTGAAAGATTAAACAGAGAAGGACTTTCTTTTATAGGAAGGAGTATACAGATCTAGAAAGAACCCCGTGTGTGAAAGTGGGAAGAACAGGATGAAAGCTTAGAGGAGGAGTGACCAGACAAGAGATCAGAGAGCGTTTTCTCCCAAGGTCAGCCTGCTTTTAAGAGAGGTCATGAATCTGGTGTGGCCATGTGCTCTTTGAGCTATGGCTGTCGCCACGCTTCCTGGCTTTGGCCCCCTGCCCCGCCTTGGGGAGGTGAATCCTCTCTCTAATTTACTTTTAAATGAACTTTTCTTTCTTTGAAAAAAAAAGAGAGGTCATAAAGGAGGGATTGTGTTCTGGTTCAGAAGGAATATAGGTCAAAATCCTGGGACCTGGGGGAAAGAGAAAGTCTTAACTAAAGTTTGGTTAGTAAGTTTTTTGTTCAGATTGATCAGTGGGGATGAAACCGTTGAATGATTTATGAGACCAAAAATGGGAATTTGCAGGGCCTGTGTTTGCTCTTGTCGTTGGTGAACAAGGTGGCATCTGTGAGTCACATGAGGAAATCGTGTAGGGACCTTGCAGTAAACCATTTTCTGGAACACAAAAAGAGCGCGTGTGTGTGTGGGGGGGTGGATTTCTTAATGATTGCTGTTTTCTAGGTGCACAGAGCTCAGGTAAGATGTACCATTTCAATTTCTAGGAATGCTGACAAAAAAGAGAAACTATTGTTCAACATTGAGAATGAAAAACAGAATATTAGGACAGCTCCCACAGTATTTTAGAGATACTAACTATTAATATGAACAGATTTGCACTATTTGACAGTTTAAATTAAATGGACAGATTTCTTGAAAAACACGACTTTCTAAACCAACACAAGAAGACACAGAAAAATCTGAATAGTAGTAGGCATATTAAATAAATCAAAGTCACAGTAAAAAAAACTCTATAGTTTTAAAAACTTTAGGTCCAGATGGTTTTATTGGTGAATTCACCTTAACATCTTAGGAAGAAAAAAATTAGCCCATTGTTCACAATTTCGTCATAAGCCTAATATCAAAATCTGGCAAGGATATTGCAAGAAATAAACAAATGAATAAAGAAAGAAAGGACTAAAGGATAAAAATGCAAAAACCCTAGCAAAATATTAGCAAGCCAAATCAACCAATATTTAAATATGACCAACTGAGGTATATTCCAGGCATGTAAGGTTGTTTTTACATTTCTAAATCACTGTGTTTCACTGCATTAACAAAACAGAAAATAAATCTTATTATTATCTTAAAACTTTTAGAAAAAGGTTTTAATAAAAGTCAACATCTATTTATGATAAATCTCAGCAAACTATGACTAGAAGGGAACTTCCAGAAGTTGATAAAAAGTATGTATGACATATCTACAGCTAACATAATTTGTACTCGTGAAACATTGAATGTTTTCTTTTCTTAGGTTAAAAACAATACAAGGCCTGGTCTTATAACTTTTATTCAGTATCATACTGGAGATCCCAGAGAGTATAATATAGCAAAATCAATAAATAAATGAAATAAAATATATACAGTTGGAAAGAGAACAAGTAAAATTGCCTTTTTTTCTTAAAAGACTGACAAAGACCTATTGTATTTCTATATACGAGGTCTGACAAACAAGTTTGTGAACTCATTATAGAAAAAGCACTCATTGCTGAATGTCACCTTTGAAGTACTCCCCTTGGATACCAACGCCTAGTTCACCCATCAAATCAATTTTGAACCTCTCTCTTGGGAATGGCTATCAGAGCTGTTGTAGCAAGAATGTTGAAGTTTAAATTAGAGCAATGAACAAGCACCCAATTTCTTGTTAAACTTGACAAGAGTGGAAGTGAAATCAGTGATATGTTAGTTCAAGTTTAAGGGGAGAGTGCAGTGTATAAAGCGTATTAAATGTTTTTCTGAGGGGACAGAAAGCATTATGATGAAGAGAGGTCAGGACACCCAGTAACGAGCAGAACTGACGAAAACATTGCAAAAATTCATCTAATTTTACGTCAAAATCGTCAGCTTTCTTTCTTTTTTTTTTTTGAGTTGGAGTCTCACTCTGTCACCCAGGCTGTAGTGCAGTGGCCACTCCCGGCCACCACAGCCTCGACCAGCTGGGCTC
>NW_007141341.1:5091-7035 GCF_000164805.1 Carlito syrichta | reverse complement strand
CTGGGCTCCGGCGATCCTTCCGCCTCAGCCTTCCAAGGAGCTGGAACTATAGGCGTGCACGCTACCACGCCCGGCTAATTTTTTGATTTATTGTAGAGATGAGGTCTTGCCTGCCCAGGCGGGCTCAGCCAATCCACTCACCTCAGCCTCCCAAAGGCACGGGATTACAGGCCGAGCCTGGCAAAATCGTCAGCTTTCTGTGAGAAGCACAGTAGATCAAATAAACATTGAAAGATAAACAGTTAGTAAAATCTTAGCTGAAAATCTTGGCATGAGAAAGATGTGTGCAAAGATGGTCCTGAAGGAGCTCTTGCATCATGACAATATACCATCTCACTCAGCACTGTGTGTGAGGGAGTTTTTAGCCAGTCAACAAAAAACTGTATTGGAACACCCTCCCTACTCACATGATCTGGTCTCCAGTGACTTTTTTCTTGACCTGAAGATAAAGGAAATATTGAAAGGAAGACATTTTGATGGCACGCAGAACATCAGTGATACAACGACAGCTCTGATGGCCATTCCAGAAAAAGAGTTCCAAAATTGCTTGGATGGGTAGATTAGGCATTGGTGTCGGTGCATAGCTTCTCAAGGGGAGTAATTTGAAGGTGACCATAGTGATAGTCAGCAATGATGTATGTAGCATTTTTTCTTTTCTTTTCTTTTTTTTGAGTTCAAGTCTCACTCCGCCTCCCAGACTGACGTGCAGTGGCACACTCCCGGCCACCGCAGCCTTGACCTGCTGGGATCCGGCGATCTTTCTGCCTCAGCCTTCCAAGTAATTGGAACAAAAGGCGCGCGCTACCACGCCTGGCTAATTGTTTTTGATTTATTGTAGAGATGAGGTCTCCTCAAGTTGCCCAGGCGGGTCATGAATGTAGCACTTCTTCTAGGATGAGTTCAAGAATTAATTGTCAGACCTCATACCAGCCACAAGCAACTAAAAAATAAAATTTAAAAATACCATTTACAATGTTAAAAAACGCCAGACTCCTACAAACTCATATAAATTTGTGATATTTGCTTATTAAAAGAATGGGAATTGGAAAGGCAAGCTGGAGAATTGGAGAAAATGTTTGCAACTACATTATATCTGGCAGAAGGCTCACATAAAAATGTATAATAAATATTTAAAAATAAGAAGAGATATAACTGAATTTATACAACAGGGAAAAGTCTCACCAGGCACTTCATGAAACAAGATATCAGAATGACCAATAAGTACGTGAAAAAGTGCCCATTATCATTAGTCATGAGAAATGCAAACAAAACAAAGTAAAACAAAACAAAAAAACAAATCAAACAAGCTCACAATGAGATACCACCATACATCCACTTTTCTGGCTAAAGTAAAATGTGAAGCAGTTGAAAAGATCACACATTGTTAGTAGCAATGTAAAATTGTGCAAGGACTAGAAGATTATTTGGCTACTTTTCGTAGTGTTACCAAACCAAACTTGAGTCCACCCACCTGGTGCAGCAAAGCTCAACACTGATACCAATATTGGCGGCGAGAAAAAGTAAGGTGTTGGTTACATGGCGCCAAGCAAGGAGAACTGGGCAGCTCATTCTTAAGACCCTATCTCTCTGACGCCTTAAAGGCAGGGATACATTTTAGGAAAGCTGAAGTTGTAGGAAAAATGGTAAATCAATACATGGAGATTGTACGTTGGTTTGTCCCCCAAAGGCAGGGCATGTTGGAGTGGGGGCTCGCAGATCAAAGGTAGATTCAGACATTCTTTTTTTTTGAGTTGGAGTCTCACTCTGTCGCCCAGACTGGAGTGCAGTGGCTGCTCCTGACCACCGCAGCCTTGACCTGCTGGGCTCCGGCAATCCTTCTGCCTCAGCCTTCCGAGTAACCAGAACTACAGGCACATACTACCATGCCTGGCTGATTTTTTGATTTATTGTAGAGATGAGGTCTCGCTGCCCAGGCGGGTCTCG
>NW_007141341.1:4534-5071 GCF_000164805.1 Carlito syrichta | reverse complement strand
ATCCACTCACCTCAGCCTCCCAAAGGCACGGGATTACAGGCTGAGCCACCAAGCTCAGCTCAGGCATTCTTTGATTTGAAGTCTATTAAGGAAGCGAGGCATTGTCTGAAAACATAGTGAAAGACGGTGGCGTGCAGCGAGACTCAACACCCTTTGAGGCCAAGAGATTTATTAGAGCAGCAGCTACAGAGAGAGGGTCTGTAACCACCTGGTAGGGGAGGGAGAGTGAGAGAGCGATGGCAAGAGAGGTCTGTATTTATCGGTTAGGGAGGGGGTGGCCAGTGCTGTGCCGAGGCCTGGCGGGGGCTGGCCAGTGCCATATTAGGATCTTTATTGGAGGGGGCTATGAGGTAGTATTCCTCTAGGGAGATAATATTTGTGCATAGGTTTAAGTTTCACGCACGCGGGAAGAGCAGGAGCTTAGGGCTTTTGTTGTCTTTGTTTGGTTCTATATAGTGTTAGTGCCATCTCGGGAGACGCCCTTCTGACTGTTCCCTGTGCCTTTCATTCCCACCTTTTCTGTTTATTTGGGAGAGG
>NW_007141341.1:2207-3950 GCF_000164805.1 Carlito syrichta | reverse complement strand
GCATAGAAGCAACATTCCTCCCTAAGAAACAGGCATATTCCTCCCTCTTTTGCTGTTAGTAGGTCTAGTCCCCATCGATTTTGGAGGACCATGTCAACCGGGGAGTCTAGTTGTGTTTGTAAGTCTAGCGCCGTGTCTGCCACCTGTTGTATGTCCTCAATCAGTTGGGAGGAGAGCTGCTTGTAGAAGTGAAGTGAGGACCCCAGTCCTGCTGCCCCTGTTCCCATGGCCACAGTGATACCCAGCCCCACCAGCAGAGGTATGAGCTCAACTGCCCATCTTACTCGTGACGTTGAGGAGCCGACTAAAGGGACAGGCAGGCTTTGGTTACCAGGTGCTATTACAATGGCGGGGAGGAGGATGACAAGAATGCAGGATCCCGACCAGTTGGGGGGCAAGACCGGGTAGATGGTAGTGGCGCATAGGAAGGCAGTCCTGTTAAATGGGGGGCAGAGGGTGTTATTTGATTGGACCACAAGTGATTGTGTGCAAAGACGGGGGGGGCCCATCTGACCTCTAGAGTGCTGTTTCGTGTTATACACTGGGCCGCAGGCAAGTCATATGGGAGAGGGATGTTAAAACATGGTAGTGAAAGTGTACATTGGGTTGAAGGTATAGGGAGAGTCCAATTTCCAGCGACCGGGACAGGGGAGACCCAGGATTGGCCGGACTTGAGGCATAGCCAGCAGTCCTTCGCTAGGTTGGGGTTAGTGAGGTTAAGCAGGGTATGGGTTTGGCTAAGGACAGGAAGAAGTTCCAGATCTGTCTGATAAGGGCCGCGGGGTTTTGGGAGGTTGGGGTGCACCGATACCGGCCCATTGAAATGTTGAATGAGCTCTTCCATGACCCACTTAGTGTTTTGCTGTTCAGCATAATCTTGCACCCCTCCCCCATCTGATCTCCCCACAGGAGGTCTGAGGTTCCAGCAGATTTTTTCTCCCTGTTTCCCGGGACAAGAATACCCAGAATGTTGTCCCAGGCTTCGTCCTGTCCAGGCCTGCTGTTTGGTTTGGTCTGAGGCAGACCGAGGCTTGCTCGTAGCAAGATGCCTGGACAAAAGAATGGATGGATGAACATTCAGCGGGGCAAGGGGGCATTTTGTTTTGGGGTCTTGGTGGGGGATCTTGCTCCCAGCAGTGGACTGTGCCCCTATTGCCTGGGCAGCCCGCTGGAAGTCTCTTAACATTGTTGTGGCCCAGTATTTTTGTGTTCCTAGTTGGCATGAAAGTTTTTGATAATAGCACATATGGGGGATCAGCTGGTAGAGTCTGGGTTTTCCTGCAGAGACGCGTCGGTTGCAAGTCCAATCAGCCATGCCCCATGATATTGTAAAGTTATTGGCTAGGCTTATTACTATGAATATGGTTAAACTGTAACCGGAGGTAAAACCAGGGGTTATTTTGGCCTTTAAGAGAGGCATCTGATGAGAACAAAGCTTGTGACAATTAAGAGATAGGTAATAGCTAACAGAATTTTTGCTGCAGGCGGCCAGCTTGTGGATGCTGAGCAGGTGAGTAATATAGTAAGTAGAATGGCGATCAGACCAGGAAAGGAGAGGGGCCAAGGGTCACAAGTTTTTTGTGTTGCATCCAGGATGTTGGGTTGGATTTGGGTTGGGATGAGTGGTGAGTCGAGACAGGCGAAGTTTGAGAGGTTGGTCTGGAGCCTGGGAGCAGGTGTACCCGTGGGTGGGTGGACAAGTATTATTATGGGTGGATTGTGAGGAAGGAGGGGTGGCAGGTT
>NW_007141341.1:0-1569 GCF_000164805.1 Carlito syrichta | reverse complement strand
AAAGGGACACCAAACCTAGGAATTATGTGATTGGCAAGGACGGACCCTACAGTTGCTGCTTGTTTGTTTGTGGTGGGGTATGCCTCTACCCATCCAGATAAGGTGTTGACCAAGACGAGGAGGTATTTGATGTTCTGAACTGAGGGCATGACAGTAAAGTCAACCTGCCAGTCCATCCCCAGAAGCTGGCCCCAGGCCTGATGCATGGGAAATGTTCCCGGTTTTAAAGGGGTATGGGGATTAGTTCACTGGCAGATAGAACATTGAGAGGTAATGGTTTTTATAAGCTTTATATGGTGGGGGTCGGGGGTGAAGAAGTTTTTTAGGAAAGACATTAGGGCAGAGGGATTGGTATGGAAGATTGAGTGTAGATATGGGATGAGGTTGGAGATGGGGGGATTGGCGGTGGTGAATTAGTGGGAGGCGTATGGCTTGGACCAGGGTGGGTAACAGCCACCATGGTGGGGGTGGACCCCAATGCTGCTTGTTGGGCCATGCTGGGGATGGACCCCAAGGCTGCTTGTTGGGCCACGTTATCTGCCCTGGAGTTTCCCTGAGTTATGAGTGAGGAGTCAGACTGGTGGGCCTTGCAGTGAGAAATGCCAATGTTGGTGGGAAGCAGAGAGGTGGTGAGAAGGTTGGAGATTAGTTTAGCATTAATTACTGCTGAACCTTTGGTAGTCAGTAACCCCCTTTCCTTCCATATGGCTGAGTGGGAGAGGAGAATGAGGAAAACATATTTGGAGTCAGTGTAGAGTGAGAGGGAGCATCCAGCCGCTAACTGGAACGCTCAAGTGGCAGCTATAAGTTCTGCCTGTTGATTAGTGGTGCCTGGCGGGAGAGGCTTTGCCTCAATGACGTGTGTAATAGAGGTGATGGCATATCCTGCAACCCGGGACCCGTTGTGTAGGAAGGAGCTGCCATCAGTGAACCAGGTATAGGAGGGGGAGGGCAAAGGGCCCTCCTGGATGTGAACCGGGCAAGGGAGGAGAACCTCCACAGCTTCTACGCAGTCATGGGTTGGTGGGGCTGTGGAGGAAGGGAGCAGCGTGGCTGGGTTTAGGGGCACACAAGTTTGAAAGGATATGGAGGGATCTTGTAAAAAGAAGACAAGGAGCCATAGGACTCAACCGGGGGGTAGCGTTTGAAGGCCTTTGTAGCTTAGGAGGTGCTATAGATGGTGGGGAAAGGTTACTGTGATAGGGGCCCCGAAGGTGAGTTTTTTGGATTCGCACACCAGCATGCGGGTGGTGGACAGAGCTCGCAGACATGGGGCCCAGCCCTGGACGGTGTCGTCTAACTGTTTTGAGAGATAGGCCACCAGAGTGAACGCCTGTCCATAAAGCTGCCCTAGGACTCCCAGGGCCACCCCTTTGTTTTCGTGCACATACAAGATGAAAGGTCGGTGTAAGTCCGGCAGATGGAGAGCGGGGGCCTTTATGAGGGCTTGCTGAAGGGCAATAAAAGGTTGTTTGACAGAGGAGGGTGTTAGGAGTGGCTCATTGGGGTCTCCCTTCATGAGAGTATAGAGTGGCTTTGCAAGTAGGGCAAAGTTGGGAATCCACACCC
>NW_007141340.1:0-363 GCF_000164805.1 Carlito syrichta | reverse complement strand
CCAGGGGACTCAGGCAGAGGGTGTAGACCTTGGAACCCCAGCCACATGGCTGTCCTGAAAAGTCATGCTCTGGGGCAGACAGCGCCCGTCCCCAGCCGAGGTGCCCTCACTGGGTTCTGGGCCTGCCTTTTCATTCCTTCCAGTGACTGTGCTCCATGACATGCCCCCTCCATCCTAAAGGTGGCTCCCACATTTTCTCAGGCTGTGCTCTTACAATGAAACAAAACTCCCCCCAGGGCCCCAAATCCCCCTCCTGAGACCCTCTGACCTCCCCTCCCCTGGACCAGCCTCAGGGAAGGATGGTTCCCTGCTTCCCCCAGCTGTTCACTTTCAGCACCCTTAGGCCAGCTTGCATGTCTATCC
>NW_007141338.1:0-569 GCF_000164805.1 Carlito syrichta | reverse complement strand
TATATTACCAGGCAGAGAAAAATCAATAAGCATATAAAGATGTGGAGCACAGACAGTAACTCATAACACTAGAAATCTATTTGATAGTGATTTTTTTTTTCTGAGTTGGAGTCTTTCTCTGTTGCCCAGGCTGGATTGCAGTGGCATGCTCATGGCCACTCCAGTGTCAGCCTGCTTTGCTCAGGTGATCCTTCCGCCTCAGCCTTCCAAGTAATTGAAACTACAGACAGGAGCTACCACACACGGCTAATTTTTTTTTTTTTTTTTATTGTAGAGATGAGGTCTCGCTGAGTTGCCTGGGCTGTTCTCGAACCGGTGGGCTCAGGCAATTCCCTCACCCCGGCCTCCCTGTGCTGGGATTACAGGCTTGAGCCACTGTGTCCAGCCAACAGTGATTTTTATAAGTTCATCTTCAAAAGTTAAGTGATCCTTCTGAATAAGAGCTCATTCTTTCTTCAAAGAAAAGTAAATCTAGAAAATTATTGAGAATTTTTCATGCTAGACTAGTCCTGCTTGGGATAATCCAACCATCTGGTTCATTCATTGTTGAACATGTGGTTAGAGAGCAC
>NW_007141337.1:0-709 GCF_000164805.1 Carlito syrichta | reverse complement strand
AGAAACACTCTAGCAGGTGTGAGAGTTTTCTCTTTAGCTGCCTGAAGGGCTTTGGAGGATGCTCAGAAACTTGGGATGTGTACCCTTGCCCTCTAAATAGTTATGGGTACAGGAGGACTTTGGCTTAGCGTCTACCATGCCAGGCTCACCAAGGTTTATTAAAACCAATTGTCCATTAGAAAGCTTTTATTAGGGGTCTAGGTGAGGCATGGAGCAAGTGAAAGAGTGCTGTGACAAAAGACAAAGTATGGGCCAAAGGTGCCGGGTGAAGAAATGCCCAGTCTTTCATGTCAATTGCTGGAGGACGGGTTCCTTGCTGACATTCTACACATTTAAAACGAGTTAAAAACATTAATTCTCCCCTAGCTCCAGAGCCTGGCCCCTGCCCTTGCATGACATTACACTGTAGCATGCCCCTCCCCGGGGCAGCACTTTGGGAAGTTGCCCTGGGATGACTGGGTCCTGCCAGTGAGCAAAGCCCGAGTAAAGGTGTGCAAGTGCAGGTGCAGTGCTCGGGAAGGTGCGGGTCCTGGTGAGATGTAAGCCCCAAGAGGGTGCAAACCCCAAGAGGAAGCATGCCCTAGGGGTGTGGGTCCCAGTGGGTTTCTGCCGGCGGGAAGCTGGCCCGTTGAGTGTGGACCCGGTGGGATGCATGCTTTGGGTGGGGTTGGGTCTGGAGGGTGCTCACAGGTCGGGCCTGCTGGCACGC
>NW_007141336.1:0-555 GCF_000164805.1 Carlito syrichta | reverse complement strand
CCCGTGGGCTCAGGCAACCTCTCACCTCGGCCTCCAAAGTACTGGGATTACAGGTGTGAGCCACCAGGTCTCCTTGCCTTACAGTGATCTGAACACCTTTGTTTCCCCGGCTCTTAGCCGCGTCTTCACCGCAGATGAGCGCAGGGAGGGTCCCAGTAGGATTTGGAGGAACGCGAAAGGGGGCGGGGGGCCTTGACCCGACTCCCCCGGTTTGCAGTCCTCACAGCCTGGTCTAGTAAGCACCTACTGTGTGCCAGGGCCTGGCGCAAACCAGCCAGCTGGCTAGGTCGCCCCTATTCTGACCATCTTTCATGCGAAAGGAAGCCCCAAGTCCCTGAGGACTCTCCGCTTTTGCTTTTCTGTTTTTAAAGCAGGATTTACGGAGAGGACAGAAACGCTCCCACAGTGGAAGGGGATCCGAGGGGCTTGCCCGTTTTGCTTTTGACGGTGTCTCGAGCTTCCAGCAGCTGGGCAGCCTGCAGGGCCTGGGGGTGTGGGCCTCTGGGGTCCGCAGCTCCCACACGGCTGCCTTTGCCAGGAGCACCTTCCCTGCCT
>NW_007141335.1:0-555 GCF_000164805.1 Carlito syrichta | reverse complement strand
CCGGAGTGACAGGCACGAGCCACCAGGCTGGCCAGATACTCCTTTGATCTTTCCCTCCTCTGTCCTCCCTTGGGCTGAGGCTCCAAGAACCCGGAATTTTCCTTCTGATCCCGGCTTAGCAGGGACACCCCGTGCGGCCATCTCTGTGTCCCCAGGCTGCGACGGGTGGGCCTACTCTCTGCGACTCCGCCTCCCACTAGGAAGAGCTGGCCTTCTGTCTCTGGGACCCTCTGGTTCTGCCAACTCCCCCCACCCCAGGGCACATCTCCGAGAGCCCAGCTGGCTGTCCCACCTGGAATCCAGGCCCGGTGCCTTAAAGGCCGAGGGTCTCTGGGGCGCTTCTGGGGGAGGGTGTGCGGCCTCGTGGGCACATCCCTGGTTCCAGGGGCAGAAACAGCTGGCCAGGTTCCAAGAGGCGGTTCCCCAGGGAGGGTGGGGTGATGCTAGGGGCTGCCACTCGCGGGGCTGCCACTCCAGGGGCTCCTTCCCCGGAGAGGGGCCAAGGACATCTGCGCGTGCAAAGGGCGGTCAGGGAGGGGCGGCCGGGGCGGGGGG
>NW_007141334.1:0-797 GCF_000164805.1 Carlito syrichta | reverse complement strand
TCCGACTCAATGAAATAAAGGAAAAACGGATAAAAAAGAAGAGCATCCATTTGTGTATGGAGTTCGGATCATCGTAAACAGACAGAGGACATTTGGAAAGGAGGCCTCAGTTGGATCTAGAGTTCCTGAAAGACGATAGATTGGCAGACAATCGTGCTGTGGCAAATCGAGGCCAAGGTGAGGGACCTCAGGGGGTTGGGTTTCGAGATCAGCCTTGATACATAGCGAGACCTTGTCACTAATTGGAATGCAAACAGTGGAATCACACGTGATAGCTCCCATGATCCCAGCTACATGCAATGTAGTGACCTCAGTCCCAGGGCATTCCTTTCCATAGACCCCACTGACAGTAGATGCAAGTCCAGGCCAGATACTGTTGCTCATGGCTTTCAGCCCTGTGTCCTGGGAGGTTAAGGTGGGAGTCTGCCTGAGCCCAGGGTTCGGATACCAGACGAGGTGAAGTGACCAGAACTTGTCTCAATGAGAGGTTCCCAAAATGGAATCTGGTCTGGTGGTCCCCAGAATCCCAGCTGCTCAAGGGCTGAGGTGTGAGGACAGCCTAAGCCCTGCAGATTGAGGCCCCAGTAGCCATGATCGTGCAGCTGTGTCCCAGACCAGCCGACCGAGTCTATGGTGGCAAATAAGATGTCTCCCATGTGAGTCACGATGAGATCCATGGCTCCCCAAGGAAAGGTTTGCATGGGCACAGGACGATGGGGGAGATCAGGAGAGGAAGGAGTCCTCCCCCCACCTTAAGGTGGCAGACAGGGAGACCAGAACCTGGGCTGGCTGTGGCA
>NW_007141333.1:0-768 GCF_000164805.1 Carlito syrichta | reverse complement strand
AACAGACAGAGGACATTTGGAAAGGAGGCCTCAGTTGGATCTAGAGTTCTGAAAGATGGTAGATTGGCAGACAATCGTGCTGTGGCTAATCGAGGCCAAGGTGAGGGACCTCAGGGGGTTGGGTTTCGAGATCAGCCTTGATACATAGCGAGACCTTGTCACTAATTGGAATGCAAACAGTGGAATCACACGTGATAGCTCCCATGATCCCAGCTACATGCAATGTAGTGACCTCAGTCCCAGGGCATTCCTTTCCATAGACCCCACTGACAGTAGATGCAAGTCCAGGCCAGATACTGTTGCTCATGGTTTTCAGCCCTGTGTCCTGGGAGGTTAAGGTGGGAGTCTGCCTGAGCCCAGGGTTCGGATACCAGACGAGGCGAAGTGACCAGAACTTGTCTCAATGAGAGGTTCCCAAAATGGAATCTGGTTTGGTGGTCCCCAGAATCCCAGCTGCTCAAGGGCTGAGGTGTGAGGACAGCCTAAGCCCTGCAGATTGAGGCCCCAGTAGCCATGATCGTGCAGCTGTGTCCCAGACCAGCCGACCGAGTCTATGGTGGCAAATAAGATGTCTCCCACGTGAGTCACGATGAGATCCATGGCTCCCCAAGGAAAGGTTTGCATGGGCACAGGACGATGGGGGAGATCAGGAGAGGAAGGAGTCCTCCCACCACCTGAAGGTGGCAGACAGGGAGACCAGAACCTGGGCTGGCTGTGGCATTGCAAGACTGCCTTAAACTCTGTGTTCAATGGCCGCCCTAACTTGGG
>NW_007141332.1:0-587 GCF_000164805.1 Carlito syrichta | reverse complement strand
AAAACAAGAATCAGGGTTTCCAAAACAGAATTCTGGGAAAAGGGAGTCCTCATATACAGGACATTACACCGACCCTCGCTAAGGAAGAATAGCGAATCTGTGATACACTCGTCCACATTCTAACAAATTCTCAGGGTGTCTTGCTTCAGAATAAACAAGAAGCAAGGCTTCTGGCTCGTCTCATGTTTCAGAGATATTTGGCTTCTGGGTATTTTGAATCAGTCATTTCAGGACTCCAGCAACATTCTGGTCCTCTTGAGAGTTGTAATCGGGTATCTGGTAGTAAAAATCCCTTAAGTTCCTCGGGACTATTAAGGCCAGATTCCCAGAAAAAAAGTATCATATTGCCGTATATGGATGTAACTTTGTTCTTAAGATGAACTTGGTGATCCTTAAATTTCTGTTTGTACTTTATGTGGAGAGGAGCCGAGGGTTTTGCAGTTGACAAATATTTAGAACGAATTGTTGAAATGTAACCAGGATTCATGGATTCCTCGTCCCAAAGAAATATCTGGGAAATCTGTTTTTCACGGCTCTTTTTCTAAAAATCTACATGGCGTCTTACAAAGGGGTAAACAAGAATCAGG
>NW_007141331.1:0-1071 GCF_000164805.1 Carlito syrichta | reverse complement strand
CCTTTAGATGAGAGTTACATCCAAATATGGAAAGAAGATTCTATTTGTCCTGGAATCTGGCCATAGTTGTTTCGAAGAACCAACAGACTTGGAGTGCCCAATACCCATTTACAATTCTTAAGAGGACCAGAATCTTGCTGGAGTCCTGAAATGGCCGATTCATAATATCCAAATGCTAAATTGCAACAAAACGTTTGGGGAGCACGAACCTCTATTTCTTGTTTGTCCCATAGCAGACAACCTAGGAATTTTTTGGATCGGGCACAAATACAACAAAGATTCTTTATTCATACTTAGTTGAAGGCCATGTAGTGTCTTTTATGTGAGGACTCTCCTTCCCTAGATTCCTTTTTTGAAACCCTGATTCTTGTTTACCCCTTCGTAAGACGCCATGTAGATTTTTTGATAGAGGAGCCGTGAAAAACAGAGTTCCCAGATATTTCCTAGGGAGGAAGAATCCATGAATCCTGGTTACATTTCAACAATTCGTTCTAAATATTTGTCAACTGCAAAACCCTCGGCCCCTCTCCACATAAAGTACAAACAGAAATTTAAGGATCACCAAGTTCATCTTAAGAACAAAGTTACATCCATATACGGCAATATGATACTTTTTTTCTGGGAATCTGGCCTTAATAGTCCTGAGGAACTTAAGGGATTTTTACTACCAGATACACGAATACAACTCTCAAGAGGACCAGAATGTTGCTGGAGTCCTGAAATGACTGATTCAAAATACCCAGAAGCCAAATATCTCTGAAACATGAGACGAGCTGGAAGCCTTGATTCTTGTTTATTCTGAAGCAAGACACCCTGAGAATTTGTTAGAATGTGGACGAGTGTATCACAGATTCGCTATTCTTCCTTAGCGAGGGTCCGTGTAATGTCCTGTATATGAGGACTCCCTTTTCCCAGAATCCTGTTTGGAAACCCTGATTCTTGTTTTGCCATTAGCAAGATGTTATGTAGATATTGGGATGGAGGAACCGTGTAAAACAGGTTTCTTTTTTGTCCTTAGTTTGTGATCATGTAGATTCTGTATATGAGGACTGCTATTAACTATGTCCAGCT
>NW_007141330.1:0-997 GCF_000164805.1 Carlito syrichta | reverse complement strand
TTCCAGATATTTCCTTGGGACGAGGAATCCATGAATCCTGGTTACATTTCAACAATTCGTTCTAAATATTTGTCAACTGCAAAACCCTCGGCTCCTCTCCACATAAAGTACAAACAGAAATTTAAGGATCACCAAGTTCATCTTAAGAACAAAGTTACATCCATATACGGCAATATGATCCTTTTTTTCTGGGAATCTGGCCTTAATCGTCCCGAGGAACTTAAGGGATTTTTACTACCAGATACACGAATACAACTCTCAAGAGGACCAGAATGTTGCTGGAGTCCTGAAATGACTGATTCAAAATACCCAGAAGCCAAATATCTCTGAAACATGAGACGAGCCAGAAGCCTTGCTTCTTGTTTATTCTGAAGCAAGACACCCTGAGAATTTGTTAGAATGTGGACGAGTGTATCACAGATTCGCTATTCTTCCTTAGCGAGGGTCGGTGTAATGTCCTGTATATGAGGACTCCCTTTTCCCAGAATTCTGTTTGGAAACCCTGATTCTTGTTTTGCCATTAGCAAGATGTTATGTAGATATTGGGATGGAGGAACCATGTAAAACAGGTTTCTTTTTTGTCCTTAGTTTGTGATCATGTAGATTCTGTATATGAGGACTGCTATTAACTATTTTCCAGCTTCTAAACCCTGATTCTTGTTTTGGCCACAGCATATGGCCTGTTGATTCTTAGGACTGTGAACTGCTGTAGCCCCGATTCTTTTTCTTCCTTGGCAAGGGGCTTTGTATTTTCCTGAATTATAGCACTCTCATTAGATACATCCTGCTTCGTAACTCTGATTCATTTTTAGCACTTTACAAGATGCTCTGTAGATTTTTGGGATTGAGGACTCGTGTAACCCAGATTCCTTATTCGTTCTCAGCAAAGGTCATGCAGTTGCCTGTAAATAAGGACTTCATTTCCAAGATTTATGCTCGAAAACACCATGATTCGTGTTTTGCCCATAGCAAGTCTACCAGAGTTTGTTTTTGGGAT
>NW_007141329.1:0-650 GCF_000164805.1 Carlito syrichta | reverse complement strand
TTTTTCAGTATTATTATTTCTGTATATTTAACTTTTTATATTTTAAATATTTGGGGTACAATTCAGGGTTAGGTACACAAATATTCATTATGCATGTACCCTTGTTGAGGAGGTGTATCCCTCCCACCCCTGGCAATTTCCCACTACTGTCAATTCTTTTCTTGTAGTATTACGATAATTGTTCAAGGTTCGCTTATAAGTAGGAACATGTAATACTCAGTTCTTTGTTTCTGTGAAAGATCACTCAGTATTATAGACTCTAAGTCCATCAAGGGTACTGTTCATGATTTTGTTATTCTTTATGGCTGTGTAATGCTCCACCGTATATATGTACCACATCTTTTTAATGCAGTCCTCTGATGGGCTGTATGGTTGGTTCCATGTTCTTGCTATTGTGAACAATGCTGCAATAAACATACGTGTGCAGGTATCCTTTTTATACAATGATTTGAGTTCTTCCAGGTATATTCCCAGTTGGGGGATTGTGGGGTCATATGGAAGGTATATTTTAAAATCTTTTAGTATTCACCACACTGTTTTCCATGGAGGTTGTACTAGTTTGCATTCCCACCAACAGTTTAGAAGTGTACCCTTTTCTGCCACATCCTCACCAGTATCTGTTGTTTTTTGTCATTGATGATGGCCATCCT
>NW_007141328.1:0-961 GCF_000164805.1 Carlito syrichta | reverse complement strand
AAACATTATAAGAACTATATGAATGGGATGAACTCTCACATTTCAATAATCAGCCTGAATGTGAATGGACTAAATGCACCACTGAAAAGACATAGAATGGCAAAAATGGGTAAAATATCACCAGGTAACAATATACTGCCTTCAAGAGACTCACCTCACTAGAAAGGACATACACAGACTCAAAGTAAGAGGATGGGAAACAAACTTTCAGGAGAATGGAACACAAAAGAAAGGAGGAGTCACAATCCTAAATTCAGACAAAATACCATTTAAGCTATCAAAAATTAAAAAAGATACAGAGGGCTACTACATAATGATAAAACGTTCACTCCATCAACAGGAAATATCTATCCTAAACATATATGCACCCAACATAGGTGCACCAACTTTCATAAAGCAACTTCTAGGAAAACTAAAGAAAGATATTGACTCTAACACCATCACAACTGGGGACTTTAATACCCCACTCACAACCCTAGATGGATCATCAGGACAAAAAATCAGCAAGGAGATCCGGAACCTCAATGTGACTCTGGACCAAATGGACTTAATTGATACCTACAGAACACTCCATCCAAAACCACAGAATACACATTCTACTCATCACCCCATGGAACATATTCTAAGATCGACCAAATAATTGAACATAAATCAAGCATATGCAAATTTAAAAGGACAGAAATTCTACCATGCACCTTTTTGGAACAAAGTGGAATAAAAATAAACATTAACACCAACAAAGTTCCCCCAAAACCCACAAAGACATGGTCACTAAACAGTATGATACTAAGCAATTCCTGGGTCAATGAAGAAATCAAAACAGGGATCAAAAGATACCTGGACACAAATGAAAATGAAGAAACATCTTACCAAAATCTCTGGGATGCCTTAAAAGCTGTAGTAGGAGGGCAATTTATATCCCTACAAACACACATGAAGAAAATGGAAGGAACACACACTA
>NW_007141327.1:0-863 GCF_000164805.1 Carlito syrichta | reverse complement strand
ATCAAGGAATTGACTATGTAATAAGAAAACTACCTACAAAAAAAAGTCCTGGTCCAGATGGTTTTCCAGCAGAATTCTACAACACATTTAAGGAGGAGATGATACCAATCCTACTGAAGGTATTCCAGGTGATTGAAAAAGATGGAACTCTCCCCAAATCATTTTACGAAGCCAACATCACATTGATACCCAAGCCAAGTAAAGATCCAACAAAGAAAGAGAACTATAGGCCGATATCTTTGATGAACATAGATGCTAAAATTCTCAACAAGATCCTAGCAAACTGGATTCAACAACACATCTCAAAAATCATCCATCATGACCAAGTGGGCTTCATTCCCGGGATGCAAGGTTGGTTCAACATATGTAAAACCATTAATGTAATTAAATGCATCAACAGATGTCAAAACAAAAACCACATAATTATATCATTACATGCAGAAAAAGCTTTTGATAAAATCCAGCACCCCTTCTTGATAAAAACCCTCGAACATCTAGGCATATGGGAAACATACCTCAAAATAGTAAAAGCCATATATGAGAAACCCACAGCCAACATATTTCTAAACAGACAAAAATTGGAACCATTTTCCCTGAAAACTGGAACAAGACAAGAATGCCCACTCTCACCCCTACTGTTCAACATAGTATTGGAGGTCTTGGCTCGACCAATCAGAGAAGAGAAGGTAATCACGGGTATCCAAATAGGAAAACAGGAAGTCAAATTATCTCTCTTTGCAGATGATATGATTGTGTACCTTGAAAACCCAAGAGAATTTGTCAAAAACCTCATTACACTGATAAAGGCCTTTGGCAAAGTCTCAAGATATAAAATAAATGTGCAAAGACATTGACATTTCTTT
>NW_007141326.1:0-820 GCF_000164805.1 Carlito syrichta | reverse complement strand
TTGGAAGTCTTGGCTCGACCAATCAGAGAAGAGAAGGCCATCACGGGTATCCAAATAGGAAAAGAGGAAGTCAAATTATCTCTCTTTGCAGATGATATGATTCTGTACCTTGAAACCCCAAGAGAATTTGTCAAAAACCTCATTACACTGATAAAGGCCTTTGGCAAAGTCTCAAGATACAAAATAAATGTGCAAAAGACAATGACATTTCTTTACACCAATAATAAAACAGAAGCCCAGATAAAAAACACAATTCCATTCACAATAGCCACAAAAAAAAAGAAATACCTTGGCATCTTTCTAACCAGAGATGTGAAAGACCTTTACAATGAAAACTACAAAACACTGCTCAAAGAAATCAAAGATGGCACAAACAAGTGGAAAAATATCCCATGCTCATGGATTGGAAGAATTAACATTGTGAAGATGTCCATCTTATCTAAGCCAATCTACAAATTCAATGCAATACCCATCAAATTACCAGCAACATTCTTCTCACACCTAGAAAAAACAACGCAGGAATTCATACAGAAACACGAATGTCCAGGAATAGCCAGAACAATTCTCAGCAAAAAAAAAAAAAAAAAACCAAAGCAGGGGGTATCACATTACCAGACTTCAAACTCTACTATAAAGCTACAGTCATCCAAACAGATTGGTATTGGTATAGGAATAGGCATATAGATCAATGGAATAGAATTTAGATTCCAGAAGCAAAACCTCAATCTCTCAACCAACTCATCTTTGACAAAGCCTCCACCACCTACCACTGGGGGAGAACCTATTCAGTAAATGGCGCTGGAAAATTGGCTGACCACAT